>NC_142675.1:6252500-6477500 GCF_964200805.1 Pocillopora damicornis
AAACAAAAAAACAAAAACAAACTGTTTTGTAACTCCTATGTATATATAAACCTAAAATGAGCAGTGATCAAAGCAAACTGTTTTTGTTTAGATAAACTTCATTTTATTTTGTGTAGCATTTAAGGCTAACATTCAACTTTGCATCACAAAGTATGGTGACTAAATATCAAGTGATTTAAGGCCTGTTCCAAACGTCGTGCTACTGCCGTGCCGAACTCAAATGAAATAGTAATTTCGATTTAAGCACGGCAGTAGCACGCCGTTTGAAACCATTAAGCACGGCACGGCTGAATTAGGTTCGGCACGACTACTTAGCGCGGCAGGCCTTGCCGTGCCGCACGGCAGTAGCACGACTTGGTTTCAAACGTTGTGCTACTGTCGCGCCGAACTCAATTCATAAATTAATTTAACGGATTTTGCATTATTTGCATACTATTACGCATGCGCACTAATAAAAAAAAGACAAATCTACCCGTTTTGCCCGAAAGCTTGAGAGAAGAGGAATCCGACGGTGACAATAAATTGCTTAGGGTTAGGGTTTGGAAACGCCGGCACGATCGTAATACAGTAACTTGCTGGCTCTCGTCAAGGGAAACCAGAAGAAGAATAAATGAAAAAACTTTCAAAAGTAATCCTCTCCTTGCAATAACAGTATTCAATATGGACTGTTGCATTCGCCTGCGTTGCCTTCTGGCATTTAAAATTGTCTTAAACAAAACAAACTTCTCGCGCTCTTCGTTAAGGTTTCCCTCCGCCATTTTGGATGGGGCGATACCGCTGGATAGGTGGTTTGTTTTGTCTTTTGAATTTGGCGCGACTGCATTAGGTTCGACGTTTGAAATCGCTGCCGTGCTATCGTCGTGCCACTGCCGAGCCAAATTCATTTGAGTTCGGCAAGGCAGTAGCACGACGTTTGGAACAGGCCTAAGGTGTTGATTGCAACATGGAAGGTTTTAATACCAATATTTGGGCTTATGTTAGAATAGAGATGTTTCTCAGCTGAGCAATAGATCAAAATGGTATTAAACATGATTTGTTACATGGTCTAAGCAACTTTGTTGTAAGTAATTTCTGCTTCCAGACATCAGAGTTTCTTCATTCTCTCTCTCTCTCTCTCCTTTTGGAGGCAACCAAAATTTTAATTTTATGGCAACCATGTTACAATTGAAGGTTGCCAAATGGCGACTTTTTGAAAAAATTGAACTTAGTGCCCTGTATAAGCACAGCTTTGAGAAACAGTGTGCAACTGATCATTGATGAAGAAGTTTCACTGTAACTACGGATGGACAAAGGCAACTGTTTGTGGAGCATCAAGCACAACATTTGGGTCTTTTCTTTTTTGTTTCCAAAATTTGTTGATTTTTTTTGCATGCATAAAAGGGTTTCCAAGTCTTTTTCCTTAGAAAAAGACAGGGCTGAAACATGATGTGGTAATAGTGGATTCTTTAAATAGTAAATAACATCATGATAAAAAGTCAAACAACATGTTATTTCCAAAATTTAAGATGTAACAACTGGTATGGTGTATTTTTGCCATAATGAAAATTTAAAAAAAGGCAAGTAAAGTCTGAAAAAATTTAGCATCCTTACTTACATCATCAAGAGCAGCATATGTTTTAAGGTGAAAACCTTTGACTTCTTTTCTTTTCTCTTTTTTGTAGTCGTTTGAGAGAATAATTTGTGAAAACCGAGTTCAAGATCTACAGCCCAGTTTAGCCAGTGCTGTGAAGAGCATAAACAGATGGCATCTTATACAGTCATCAGTGCCTTACATCCTTCAGTGCTGCTCCTTGCTTCTTTCAAACAGGGGGCGTCTGGGAAATATTGATAGACTTGGTAACGCAGAACGTGAACTCTTGTTCACACTTCACTGGATTTTGCTGGAAGGACCACGTGTTTGCTGTGTTGTGGACACTGATAGCTTGCTCTATCCTCTGACCACCATCGAGCAGTTTGTGCATGAGCTCACACCTCATGTGTACCACATGCGAGAGAGCGACTTGACATTTAGACTAGAAAATGGAGTGGCAATTTGGGGACCCCTTTGGAAACACGAGAAGCCATTGATAACGCCATTTACATGTGAAGTTATATCAAAAGATGCTCACGCTGAAAATGACGAAAAAGGAAGTCAGTCTAGTTCTGCAGATCAGAGCACATCAGCTGACTCAAATTCAGAATTTTCACCAGCCACCTTTTTCGATGTTGCTGTTTTGAAGTGTTTGTTGTCAACTGGCTGGGATGAAAATGGTGTCGTGTGGGCACTGCGTTATCTTACTGCTTACCTCAAGAGAGAATTCAACCTTTGTGATCAAGCAACAAGCAGCGGGGCATCAGGAGAGATCAGAAGTGAAATTTCTGCTCAGGGGCCCACAGTTTTAACAGTAAATCCGGGCATCAGTGGGGAAGGAAGTTTAGTCCAAGGTAAAAACAGTGTAAAACCAGATGGAGCAGAAGTGGAGAAGATCAACAAAGAAGGTAATGCACAAAGTGGAAGATTGGGCAGCCAAAGTGCAGCCAACGCGTCTTCAACTGTCACTAACAGTGTACAACTCACAGTTCCTCAAAGTGTAACAACCGATCCTAGTGGAGAATCACAGTCGGATAACCAGAGCACTTTAAAGATTCCAGATGGTTCTGATGAAGAAAGATCAGCAGCCCACGGAATAGAGCGCACAGGCTCCATAACGTTGAGAATAAGGGTGCAATCATCCCCAGGGGGGGCAGCAGGGGGACGAGTGTTGACAGCCGTACCCTCACCGACTGGGGGCATGACCCAGCAAGAGGAGAAGACCATAGCCAATGACGATTCTCAAGATGTCTGCGAGACTAGGAAATTTCAGAGTACCAAAGTTTACATTAAGCCATCAAATGCCCTTCAAGTGCCCTTAGTTGGTACTGGAGATACCAGTATGCAACACGGTGGTGATCCGTTAGAAGCCAGTTCCGAGGCAAGGGATCTTCAAAGTGGACGTCTGAATGATGTTCTTACCAGTGTTTCTTCAGTTAATTCTACTAAAGAAACGATTTTACAAACTGACCGTGTACAGTCCTGCTATAGCAACTCTCCAAACTATGATGGACAAGCTCAACCGGATCCTTCTCTGATGTATACAAGAAGTAAGGAATCGAGTAATCATGTAGCTTTTGAGAGCATGGTTTCGTATGAAAATGAAGTCCAGGAATTCCAGGGTGGATTGGTGCAAACCGGTGACGTAGCAAAAACAGACCAACTAAAGGATGAAGCAATTTTGAAGCGTCTCTCAGAGCATACAAATTCAAGTCACGCAAGCAGCAGCTCGGTTGAGAGCGAGGTCCAGCCGCTTCTTAAACCTCCCAGTATTGCAACAACAAACAGAAAAGCCCTGGCACTCCTAGGTCTGTGTGAAAATCCAAGAACATTTGTCAACCGCGATTCGCTCACAAAAATCGACCGGTACTTTGTGTTTCCAGGTGCAGCTGATTACATCACTATTGACGGCCGACTGAGTTCCCTAATGATCTTACAAGCTCTGTATAACATCACGCGCGAGAATCCTTCCGCATTAATCAGTGACATGACTCTCACCATTCTGCAGCAGTTGGTTACGATTCATCAAAACAAGAAGTCCAAGAAACGAGGCAGTTCTATCGAGGTCGATGATCGTACTGTTGCTGAAACACAGGCTGTGGGATTCCGAAGCCCTCACTCCGACAATATCCTTGGTAGACTGCGCGCTAGCTTCTACGGAAGGCCTCCAAGTTTCCTCAGTCTAGCAATGGGATGTCTAGTCAGTGTCGTCAAAGCCTTAGGATGTCCTTTGGGTAAATTAATGCTTTTTTTCTTTCTTTGTTACTGTGTTAAGTTATTGAATAGGGGTGTAGAAAAATTTAATCGGCTAGGTAGTTTAAGAAATGGAAAATGGCGTAGTTGTATTTTTCCCTTGTCGAGGCGGTTTTCTCTTCCATCCCATCGAGTTAGCACTTTTGCAGCACATTTGGAATGTCGACATGCTGAAGGCTACTCGAACTTTCATTACCTAAGATTAAAGAGTCCCTAGAGCGACGAAATGAGCCTTTGAATTTACCATCCTTTCATTCTCAAAAGCATTGCCCTCTTTCGTTCGATTACAGACACTTTTTGAAGCCCAATCTTTTTTTTAAATAACTGTAGCTTCTGTACATCTGCAAACTAAATTTTAATCCTTCATCTCCGTTATAGGATGCGGAGATGGCTGCCGAGGGAACTCTGGTGATCGACTTCGAAACACAACAAACAAGCTCCTGACTCAACTCCTTCGCAGTGAAGAAGCTGCATTCAAATTGTGGCTCCAGCAATATGCGAGATTAGAACCTCACGAAGACTTGGTGGACTTCCTTCATGCCCTGTTGGGCTTCTGCGAGGAAGACCAAGAACAATCTGATGATGAGATGATGCCTGTCGCAAACCCTGAGAAACCGATGAGAAAGAAAAGTCTTTTTTCTATGCCAGAAGGCGTCAATGGTGTCATTATTGGCAGCATTTTTAAGATCCTGCTCACCAGAGTGGCTGAGATGAACTTCCTTGAACTAAAAAATTTGGTGAGTTGTTTAACTAAATCAGATCTCTCACATCAGGTAAAACTCATCCTTAGGAGCGACCATTTTAAATAAAAGGGTAAGTGAAACACTCCAACAAAGGGCTAACATTCGAAACGTCAGCTTTAGGCAACCTTGACCCTCTAACTCCCAAGATCACAGTAGTGATTCTCCTTATTGTCTGTCATACAGTTCTCGTGATGTTAGTTTGGAGAATTTGGTATTGGATCAACTTATAATCCCCTAATTGATGTTTTTCTCTATCCTAATCACTTGTCTGCTTTATATTGTATTGATGTTTTAAGAAGAAATTCTGTCTTGGTCACTCTTATAGAAGTATCAGTAGCAGCAGCAGCAGCATTAGCAGCAGTAATAAAACTAGAAGGAGTAGTACCAGGATTAATAGCAGAAGCAGTAGTAGTAGCAGTATCGGTAGTAGCAGTAGTAGCAGTACTGAAATACTCAACTCCCAAACTCACACTTTTCATAAAAATATCCTTATTTCCTCTTAGACTTTTTATGGCGAACTCCGGCAACTTCTGAGGTTTGTAAAAGAATCGTATGGAAACATATTCTGGAAAGTTGCCTTGAGTGGACTTCGGGACTCAGCCTACAAAGAATCGAAAGATCAGCCAGATGCAAGCAAAACTCCTGCGCAAGATTCGTCCACTAAAAAAGTGTCGACTGTCAGGAAAACATCAGTGGCTAGGATGAAGGTTGAAAGAACTGCTACTTACAAAACTAAGCGCACTCTTTTGCAGAAGCTTGTTCGGATCACATCAGAGAGCGCTGATAGCAGTGGCAGCCTAACACGAAGTCTGAAGTTTTCGTCTGCTGTGGAATCCAGTCCTTCGGAGACAGCGTTGTCTCCGAGAAGTAAAAGAAAGGTTGGTTTGTGTGTATATTTGGACTAAAACAACAGTGCTAGAGTCACCTATTGTGTTATTCCCAACATTAAAAAGAACACATGAAGGTTTAACGAAAAGATTTCCGTATAATCACTTACTAGCTAACGACAACAATAAGTCCCCACAGAAATTTCACTTATTTTCAACCGCAAGTTTGCCTTCCGACAAACACAAAAAAATCGCCTATCCGCCGAAAAAAACCTGAAAAAAATAACAGTACTACACGGTACGTGGTAGTTGTTGTGGGGAACTTAGGCAAAGGATGCTGACCCTTTCTTTGTTCCTCTCTCGTGACAAGACGATAAACCTTTTTCAGCTCTGAATTAACCTTCTTTCTTATTTCACACGTCTTTACTCACATTGCGACATTGCTCGACATTGCTCGACATTGCTCGACATTGCTCGACATTGCTGATCCGAGCAAGAACACGAAACGCGTGTTTCAAATGAACTTGAAAATAGCCAAGCTGACTTAAGAGTTATCTGTAGCGTGGTTGAATAGCGTTGGAGCGCGGAGTTCATGGTTTTGAGACTCGATTCCATATAGAGACCAGACGTTTTTCTATTTCTCCCACGCTCGGGTCAAAATGAAAACATATCTCACTTTTAATACGTAGATATTCATCCGGAAGAGGCAAAAAGCTATGGGCACTCAATATGACAGTGATGAAGACTTGCTGGACACACCAGACACTCCATCAGAACAGCGGCCAAGCTTAAAACGCAAGCTCCTCAAGTCAAAGACTCCTAGTAGAAAGAAATTAGATGATATCTTCCCAATAACGAAGAAAGGAGACACGACGCCATCCACGTTGAGTGAACCTACTCTGCCCATTGATATAGTTGTTCATGAGTTTGAAACTAAACCTGTCGATGTGGAAGCACTAAGGTCTGGTATGGTCAGGTTTCGATTTCTCCTTCATGGTGGTCAGCCGGGTTCCATACCAGATCCAAAGATTTTGGCTTCCATGCTGGACTTGGTGAGTTCAGGATTAGCCATGTCATTAAAAAGCACTGCATTAGGAGCGGGTATTGAAATCACTGAGGGGGCAGGTCATTATATATCGTCTTGGGGAAGGGTAGGGGAGGGGGGGGTCGGGTCAGAGGATTTTGGTTGTGTCAGTCAGTGTTCTGTAGGCTCCCCCTTATATTCTGTTGGTGGCGACTGATCCCTTCTCCGTTCCCATGAAATCCATGTGTCTCCCTCTCCCCCCCCCCCCCAAAAAAAAAGGAGAGGATCCTCTGCCCACCTCCTGGAAATAATTATCTATTGGTTCCCACTAACTTTCCAAAATCCGAGCCTGTCGTCGTAAAAATAACCTTGAAGGTTTTATCACTGCCACTAAAGCAACCGTTAACCCTTTAACTTCCACGAGTGACCAAAACAGAATTTCTCCATCCAATATCAATACAATATCAAGCAGACAAGTAATGAGAATTATTATTATGTTATCAAACAAAACATTAGTAGTGTAAGATTTTCAGGGGAAGTCATTCATAACTGCGCCAGTGTTAAAGATCCCCTAACAATTACTGTTTAGGAAGCACCAGCTGTGGCTAGAGCATGTCTCTTGTTGGAGTGTTGCGTCCTTGTTCATAGATGCAACCAAGGCGAATGGCCGCAGTGGTTACGAGGCAGTCTTCCATCTCTTGCTCAACGTCGAGGTGGAGTCTCATCAACTTCTGCCACACCATTCATGTTCGCTCAGCGCCGTAACCTCGTTGCCATGCACGAAGCTGGTGTCCTGTTCCGTGAATGGGGTGTTGCTTTGGGCAAGAAACTGGAGCAGGTGTTGGCAAAAAAGAGGAGACATTTGCTGCCGTCCATCGACGAAGAGGGTGGGAAGACTGTCCTTACAGACATGGATGAAATGGAGGAAGACTTCCTGGACGAAGGTTTGCAGCAATAACTTACAATTAAAATCATATTTTTACGAACTGAAACTTAATATAAATACAAGTTTACTCTTTCACAGGAGGCCCGCCGGGCCAAACTGTGTGGCTGTTTCTCTGAATTTAAAGGCAA
Organism: Pocillopora damicornis; assembly: GCF_964200805.1. Lineage (NCBI taxonomy): Eukaryota > Metazoa > Cnidaria > Anthozoa > Scleractinia > Pocilloporidae > Pocillopora > Pocillopora damicornis. The sequence goes on from NC_142675.1 coordinate 6,259,992, forward strand.
TGTATGGGGATATGGAAAGCTCCATATCATATATATATGTGCATGCACACTTACCATTCAACATACTTATTTTTGATGGAAGTTTTGTGTATTGTCGATCTTTTAGCTGAACATGATAAATTTCACGATTTGAAGATTTTGGTGGTTGATGTTTTCTTGAGCGACAACAAGTTTATGATAGTACATTACGATAGTTAATAACTTTTCAATCTTTCTATGCATTTTCTCTTAATTTCAGAAACTCAAAGGGTGGCAGTTTTTGTTAGTCCCTTGAAGTTGTTGAAGATTTGTACTGATTTTGATTATTGCAGCTTCGAAACTCCTAGCGGTGGCCAATTTACGTTATCAACTCAGTTGATAATGGCTGTGAATATATGAAAGTCATATATTTGCACTGCGGATAAAGACGTGAATATGAAAGTGATCTTCGCAGTAATGAAAACCACTTAAGCAGTAGTGAAAAAAAGGCTTGAAAAAAATTCAGGCCTGCACGTGATTTGAACTCATGACCTCTGCGATACCGGTTTTCCGACTTTTTGACTTCCCCTCATTTGAAACCAACATAATGACCAGCTCCCAATTGGCTTGTTAGCGCAGTAGGTCGAGCGCTGCACAGGTATCGCATAGGTCATGGGTTCAAATCCCTTACAGGCCTGAATTTTTTCAGGCCTTATTTTCACTACTGCTTAAGTAGTGTTCATTATTGCGAAGATCGCTTTCATATTGACGTCAGTTGATGATACCAAATTACCTTGTCTTCCTCAAACAGCTCATGCTGAACTACATTTGGAGGAATTTATTTGTTCAATTCGAAAATCTCGCGAGAACAGTTTCAAAACTGTACACCACGTCAAAGAATGAAATACAACAAAAAAAGAAAAAAGATACTATTGAGCTGGCAGGCAAACGTCCATTGGTTAGTTTCCACCTACATGTAACATACTCTGCACGTTTTGTTTCTTTTCAGCCACTTTGAATGATTCAGTGAAAGTGTGTCCTTACCCTCTGTTGATGATCGCCTGCCAGCTCCTGCTGGAAATCACAGCCTTCTTACGGGAAAGCCATGGTCTTTACTCGGTCAGCAAACCTGCAGGTAGACCCTTACATCGTTATAATATTCAAAGGAGACGCCAGAGTGTGACAAGTCATCGACGGTCTATGGCATTTTCTCCCGAAATGCATCAGCGTCGTTTGAGTAGTATCATTGGTGGAGGAGGAGAACGAATACGGCGAGCCAGTGCTTGGAGTCAGTCTTCTTTACAGACTGATTTCCCCTCCAGTCCAAGTCGAACCTTGCAAGAACCACCCATGATTACAGTCTCAGGGACTGATACGAACGCTAACAACCCAGATACAGATCAAGAAGGAAAGAAAGAAAGACGCGATAGTGTAGACCGAACGCGGAATCGCCACAGTTTGTACTTCCCACGGGTCAGTATTCAGAACTCACCTAAGACAGCGAAGCGGATAGCCAAGCGTGGTGGGATCGGAGGGGAGGGTGAGTCGGTGAGGTTCAGATCAAAATCCACCAAGTGTGACGCTAAGCATCTCAGTGTGGACGCGACGATGTTTGACGACGATGACGAGTCGGACGATGAAGATCTGACTCTGAATTTACCCTGGTTAAATGCCGTGATTCAGCTGAACAGCTCAACCGCGTTCCTGTGTGATCACCAAGGAGTTTGTCCTGTTAATTGTCACCAGCGGCAAAGCCGAAGCTGCACACGGATGGTGAAATCACTGAAGGCAGTTTACAGCACTTTGAACAAGAACGACAAAGCTTCCGACAAGCAGCCTGGCAGAGCGCATGGCATTCATGGCAGTCCGCTGATCAGTGCACCGCAAGTTGGTTCTGTGGAACAGGCGACTAAGAAGGATAAGGAGGACACAGAAATGATACAATATATATCATCAAGCGTAAGTTAACAGAGTAGACTCCCATAGAGCATTTTAGTGCTTGAGAGCTAGAGTTGCAGGGAAAGAATCTTTTAAACTCATGTGGAGTTTCATGTAACTTTTCACCGTCATCGTTGTTTTGAGATTGGTCGGAAAAAAAAGCGTAAAAAGTGCACGCAATAACCCCGAAAGGTAATGTGGGTAGTTTTCAGGTCACGGTTTCTTGACTTCATGATTTCAGGGAAATCTTAGAAGACGTCTCTGTAAGGACAAGGCATAGCGGTTTTTTTTTTTTTTTTTTTTTTTTTTACTTTTACCTCACTCATACCAAAGTTAAGACACGTTTCACGATTTGTTTTGCCAAAGACAATTAATACCTTTGGTTTTTCTTAAAAGAAGTCATTTAACTGATCTTTTCCAAATTTAAATGTAGTTAAAAGGAAATCCAAGATGCACAGTGATTCTTGGAACCCTACTTTTCACTTTTTGTTGACAGATTTTCCTATTGTTTAACCCTACTGTTTACTGATGTGGAGTGTGAGTCATCATTGTTGAGTTCTATTTTGTTGTTTTATTTCAGCTCGCAAGTTTGACCCATTGTCCATTCTCAGTAATTGCCAAGGCGGGTACAGTCATCGAAAAAAGCCATCTGATGGATACCTTGCCTGTAGTCTGGGAACTGTTGCTTGATGAAGATCAACAACTGGTATCCTCTGCTGGTAAGGTGTTGAATATTAATCAAAATGATACCGTTCTTTGTTACTTTTCATCTGAGTCGCGGAAGAAATTCTGGATTTGTTATTGTTTACTTCGCTCCGCGATTAGTCGATAAAAAAAATTATTGCAACTTTCTAAACCAATCAGATGCCAAACTTAAATTTTTCCTGCACTTCAAGGACTTTGCTTGTTTAAATTTCTTGTTCCTAACCCCTTAAATTTTCGACAGTTAAAGCGGTCCTCTAGCGCAAATATGTTTAAAAATAAAAACTTAATTAAAATCAAAGGATCACAAGTTTTCAGTTTTTACAGATATGAAAAAGTAGTAACAGTTTCGATGATGAACTTATTTATTACAAATTACTGTCTCGAAATATGTAGGATAAATTTTCCAACAAACACAGGTTGTAATTTCCAGGGCTAAAGTAGCTGATGATGTTTAGGTACCCTTATTTTGTGTTATAGCTGCCGATAATTAAGTATTTTTATTTTGTGTTACATTATATAGCTTCAGTCTTCCTTCTGACTGGTATACGTCTGCGGGACACGGTGGAGCAGATGCTACACAAAGAACTGACTTGTACTGATGCCAATGAAAGAGTCAAGTCTCTCCAGAGGTGGGTAAGAATTGCTACGCTTACGGCCACGATATCAGCTGAAAGGCCCATTCGCCGGAGATCATTTCGAGCTCCAAGCTTTATGATTTTCAAAGTCGCCTATTGACGATCTACATGCAAAAATAACCTACATTGTATAAGTTGCCAGAACAGGAAAAACAAACCAAATGCAGTGAAGGGACATTTTGTGTAATATTGTTTACTACTTTAGGTAAATGTTTATCTCACTTTACCTACTGATATTGCCTAATAAAACCGTCGGTGCATGCCACTTCAACGGCGTGCATATCTCTGGAGCGCTAGATTTGATCGTACAACCATCGTTTGATTTGTCTGCTTTGGACAATTTTTCAAACTTTCTCTGTTGCAATAAAAATTGTCAAATGCGTGCGAAAAAAATGATTCTCGGCTGGTATGACGCAGCGTTTTGTCTTAGCCAAGAGGCTGATCAGACACTTCTATAAACTTCAAGCAGACTCGTCGAGCGTAGCACTCAAATTCTTGTCTGTGAATTAAGGATGTGAGAAGTCTGGACCTCTTTTGTAGAAGGATTCCCTACCACTCGTTTACGAGTAAATATTTATTCGACATAAATTGTCGACTACGTGTGAAAAAATACTTCTTGCAAATGTTAGATACAAGGAAAATTGTTCTCTGGGTTGAGAGTTGCTGCCATGTTTTAGGGAGTTTTCTTGACTTTCATTTGTTTATTTCTCCTTTAATTGTAGATTTGAAGTTTTGTGGCAATCCAGGTACCATGCTTGGCCTAGACTTGAGGAAGGAGCAAGACTGATTCTAAAGGTTCGGATGTATCCCTTTTTTTTCGGGAAGCGACGAATCCTTCTAGGGTTTTTGTTAGTGTTCTGTACGAAGTCATTGTGTCGAGTTTTTGATTAGTCAACGTTCAAAAGAAATGCTGAGGGGAGGGGGAGGAAGGTCATTCTTACACACTTACAGTGGAGTATATATTTCTCGTTTTGATTCTTTTCCATTAAAGGTTCCGCCACCTAAAGTTGACTTCACCCTCCCCTCCCCTGCCGTTGGTATGCCTTCAAGTCACCCCCCTGACTGCCCTTGGGATGCAAGTCTCATTCTGGAAGAGCAGCAGGACAAAAAGAACCGAGATAAGAGAAAGATCCGCGACAATAGCAGCGCTTTGAAGAAGCAACAAGAGCGATCTGAGTTCTTATTGCGAGCTATTCCGGTGTCAATGGAGACAACAGTTGGTGTAAATGTTGCAGAGGATGAAAAAGGTGAGTTGCTTCAGTGTTTGTTCCACTTGTTTCAACACAGGTTACCTCGATGTGTCTGCAAAAAAGAGCTTGGATTGTGATAAGCCATGGTAGAGATGGCCATTCCTCTGTGTCAATGCCAGGGTTAATCCTTAGCCTTTGAGGTCAAGGTTAGATAAACAAAGCTAATTGTTGAGCCTTTAAATCTGCAGTATTTTTTTGAATTGAGAATTTCTTGATTTTTCCAAAGTCCTATATATCTGTATTGGGTTGAAGCTTCGAGGACACGGCCTGTATGTTATTACTCCACCTTGGAAGTTTGGCTTAAAGTTACTGTGAGATTTGATCTTTTAGTGATATGCAAGTATCGAGAATGTCTTAAGTTGTTGGCCACGGCCGTATTTTATTCGCAGCTGCGGTTGTCCTCTCTTGAATTTATCGTAAAATAAAGTTTAAAATGAACTAGCCGTTGCCCAATCTTTGCACAATATGAAACAGATGCCCTGTCCTTCCTTATGTGACATACCAAGCAACATACCATCCCAAACGGGCGTTTGACAACCGCCAACAAGCCCTTGTTACCCAAACGTTGATATTACCTTCAATTGTGTTACAAGTTAGACAGGTTCGTCAGACGGTTTAATAGTGTGAATTTGAAGGCGACAGGGTTTCCTCTTGCTTCAAGAAAAGTCATCTTTCCATAGGAACATGCACTTCTTAATTATTTGGGCATCACTCGTGACAAGATTAGAACCAAAAAGGCAGTAGATCGGCAATAGCACGGAATGAGTCCGAAAATGTTGTTTCGAAATATGTGAATTACCTACAGTTAAAGTACACAAACGTGTTAAAAGTGTTAATAAGAAGCATGCACCTTGTACATACTGATAAATCTCCAAAAGGTTGCCTTTGCATTCTTAAGCTGTTTAATTAATTCTGTCAACCAGAGAGTAGTAGATACAAAGTAGCATCTGTTCATTTTACTATTCTGGGACAACAATGTTTTAGCTATCAAAATCAAATTGCCGTAATAAAAACAGTAATAACAGTAATAGCACTTAGCAATTAAACTCAAAAAATGTAAATAAAAGACAACACGCGTATCAAAGTAAATATGCAAACATACCAAAGTGTAGCGCTGCGGTATTCTCTTGTTTTTGTAATTAAAAAATAAGCCTTCTTGATACTTTCTCGCAATGAACATAATGTTCCACGAAATTTCCATCAAGAGCATGAATATCAGCCGCAGTGTTTTCAATTGAGCTGGCATCAGCATTGGCCAAACATCATTCCCATAGCACAATCAGGAGCACCTGTAGAGGCGCAAACATTGGCAACCCAGATGGCACCCGCTCTGGCTTATGTTAATTGTAATAGCTGTATTACAAACTCCATTATAAGCGCTGGCATTGGCAATTAAGGTCGCACCAGTATTAGCTTCTTATAAGCATTATGGCACCACGAGGAACCCTAATTTTAGCACTTTTATAGCAATTATGGTGGCACTAGCACTGGCTTTTTATTCCTAAATTGACACCATCACGAGTACCAACATTGGCACCATCATTGGTGGTACCTGCACCGAGTTACGTTCACCACGATGGCAGTATCACGAGCTCTAATGTAGGCACAATCATTGGCAGTCGCACTGGCACCAGCACTGGCTTAAGCACAGTAAAATCACTTGTACGGCACGATTATAAATCATGAAATAAGATTTACGCAAATCGCCATGTGCTTTGTTTTTTCTTGCTGCTGTGGATTTCAATAGAGAAGGATTCTCGCATGGACGTTTGGCATTACCACTTGGAAGGGACAGAAAACTCACAAGATGTGACGGGAGAAGATGAAGGTTTGAGCTTATAGAACATACGTATCATGTCTCTTCGGTACTCTCTCCAGTTTTTTTTTTATTTATTTGTTTAGTGCTTTGCAAACTAAAATGCATGCTTGTTTTGGAACAAGTGCTTAAAAGTCAGTGTAGGTATTAAAATTCATATTTCTTCGAATGGTTGAACAACAAGAATGGTGCTCTCACAGAGTAGACAAAATCCGGATAGTGTACCAGAGGTTATTCCCAGAGATTGCTCATTTTGTGTCAGCGTTACTCTGCCTGTCTTAGCTCTTATGGTTGGAAAATGGCACAGCGGACAATGACAGTTTAGCTGAGAGAGTGCCTCAACCAAGAGATGTTTGGGGACTTCAGAGACTGTGATTATGCCCGCACTGCAGGTTGACAAGCACGCCTTGGCTTGGTGTTTACGTGCTGATATGATACAGTGGATTTCAGCCTCCTTGCCAAGTGGGCGCGCAGTGTATCTTCTCCTTAAGACAACCTTGCAACATCAACATGGAACCGGATAAAAGAAACGAAATCAAAGCAATGACAAAACAGAACACCAAGCGTCTCTAGTATTTAGGAAAACAGAGAGTTTATTTTCAGTGGAATTTTTCACTTATATCCTTTTGTTTCAGGTTGAAATGTTGATATTTCTGTTTTCCTCATTTTATTTTTACTATTAAAGGTGAAAGTCAACAAGTAGAAGCTGAGTTATGGCCGCAAGCTGTGTCATCAGCCATTCCTGACATCATCAAAATGATGGATGACGTACTAGTGGATAGTGACAAAATAGCTGGTTAGTGAATAAGTTTGTTGCAGAGGGTAGTAATGAAGATGGTGAATTGATCGTCAAAAGAAGTGTTAAGTGAACTTAAGTTCATCATCGGTTTGGTTCACGCTGTAGCACAGAAGTCAGTGAGCTTGACTGCAACTGAATAGTTCCGGGTTCGACCCAGCATTTTCTAAGATTTCACTTTCAATTCGCTGTTACCTTCCTATACTCTGGGATGGAGATAGGTTCTGTGAAAATAGAGTATCACAGCCAAGAACACAACGCAGAGACCTGGTCAGGGTTCGAGCTCGGAAGTACTTTTGTGGGTTAGGGGGCGTAAACTGGGTTACATCATTCTCAACTCCTGTGTTTCATCCGCAGTGATGGAAGTCGCCCGTCGTCTGGTTTGGAGGTGCTTAGTGGATGATCCAGTTCTTTTCTTTAGAATTATTTTGGAACAAGTGACTAAGAGGGATAAACAGGTTCGTTGAACTGCTTGCTTTGTTGTATTTCTTTCCATGTCCACTTATTTCATCTTAGTTAATTTTTGATGCGTTTTTGTTTCTTTGCACAGTTACAGTATGAGGTTTTCTTCCTCAACAAAATTTTTGTTAAACAGGGTACCACTTAACAGTAGTGGGAACACTGGTAAACCTGTAACCCTTATTTAATAAAGTCAAACAAATAATGTAAATCAAACAAAGCACGTTTCTAAGCCTTTGGTGTCAGTGGGCAAATGCGTTGGAAAGTTACAATCGATGTCAAGGAGTTGAACTTAGGACTATCCAGAACTACATCCATCATGTGAACAAAGAGGAACTCGAACCCTGGACCTCTGTATTGCAAGTTCGACGCTATTACCGCTCTGTCGCACTTTAATGCGACAAGTTAATGTTTCCCCCGTGTTCACAAACGTTATTTGATTTCTTGAATCAGGAGGAACACATCTCTCTTCTAAGGAAGCTGCTTCTTTACATCACAGAGCTGCCACAAGCATCGTCTAGATTTCTTATAAACAATCTGGTTAGTAATGGATCATGGTAGTGTCGAGTTTGAATGCGTTTGGACTTCTTGATTTGTTATTGAATTACGTTTTATTTCCGCGGAGCTAGGCTTCGCATCTGAGCTGAAGTCCAGATTTGGTAAAATTCAGCTCGAATGATACATCTTAGTTCCCTTTCTTTTTCTATTTATTTGGAGTTTAAAGATCGAAAAGCTGGATTCGTGCCCTTGGTCCCCTTGAAAAAGCTTAGGAAACCATGATGGTCAACATCTTCACCAGTATGCAGCCCAAACCAACTATGAACAGTATCCCACGAACGGGGGGTGTAGGTCTCTGATTACTCTATGTTGTTTGTATCGTTGTACAAGTCAGAACTTATTGTCTTTACCTTTGTATAACATGCAGTTTGTCTCTTCACAGATCGGTGTTGCCATGTATTATGCTAGAACTAACAAGCCTGGTTCCCAGGATTCGCTTGCCTTGGTGTTGTCGCTGCTCTGGCAGGTAGGAGGCATAAAATTGTCACGATAAAAAGATGCAGATGTTATTTTTAGAAACCACATCAATTTTGTTCTTTCCTTGAGAAAATACGTGTGAAATTAGGATACTGATCATGATTTGAGATTCCAAAGTGTTTTAAGTGTTTACTTCGTTCGATTTTTTTTGCATTTTCGACACAGATTTATTCTCAGTAGTGCTTTTTAGTAAATATTCTTGCGAAACTCCTTTGAGCTGTTACAAAACACAGAGTACCCACACCTACCAGGACAAACACCCGCATTGTTACCCGACTGTGAGAGTCAAGTGTTTACTTCAGAGTACACCACGAAGAGCCGGTAAAGAATTTGGATAAGCATGATCGTTAGAAAGTGATCAATTAGGGGATGTTCCCCTAATGTTTCCCTGAGTTCTAAACATTAGCTCTAAAGAGATTTATGGTCATTCGTTGGATAAGTTAGCTCTGAAATCTCGGGATTACAAGGCTTGAGGTTCACTCAATTTCACTCCACAGGCAGTGCCAAGCGTGCGGGGATTTTTGTTCAAAGATCTCAAGCAGTGTCTACGGAAAGAACATTGCGATGTGAGTTGATTGATTATTACTTTTCACTCAGACAGGGCGTTACGTGGATTTTTTTGGGATCACAAGCCAATTTCTCTTGACTCGCTTTTCACATGTTCGGTTTGAATGGTCTTATTTGAATGATGTCAAAATTAGATGAAGTCTAACGCTTCATTTGAAAATGCACCCAACAAATGCAGGTTCTGTTGTTAAATAACAATGAAAAAGTTTAGAAAAAAAAAATGACAGGAAAGTATGCGATACATGTTCAAATTTACGAGAGATAACAAAATATCATTATTACTTGAACCCAGCCCTTTAAGTAATGAAAAACAAGAATTCCGTTGAGAAACATGATTGATGTGTTTATTTGATTTGCTTTTCTAGTACATTTTTTTTTCATAGTAATTATCCTAAAGTGGCTTCTAGGAGGTCTCCTCGTCCCATCATTCTGTTTCATTTGTATAAGTATGAACTTTAAGTGGCCAATGAATGATGGAATGATGCCGAGGTAACTCTGAAGTTATACCGAAAAGAAGTTGGACTTGAGCATCTTCGTGCTTGTTAAGTAGGCTCTCATTATCCAATATTGAGATGATAATTAAGTTAACAGATTGAAGGACACTTCATAACCAGCTTCAAGCAGTGTTAACGATGGCCAGGCCCTAAAATTTACTTTAAGTGTCTTCCACAACTTTTTTTTTGTAACATTTCCTATGTATTTTTTTTTCCTAACAGAATGCCTTACGTATCAGCTCGAATGTTCCTGGCGCTAAGGTAATACATTGTTTGGTTATTAAACTGACAGATGTCTTGTTTTTGTTTTTGTTTCTGTGTGTTTGTGTGTTTTTTTGTTTTTTTGTGGTATTCACATCCTATAAACAATGGTACAATAAACGTTAACTCTAGGTCATAAGGTTGTGAATTAAAAGGATCGTATTATCGCATGAAACACGGATCCATTCACTTTCAAGAGAAGAGAGCATGTATCAGCCTTCAACCCTTTACACCCTTAGATCAGTATACATAGTCTCCATACTGTTCTCTATAAATTTCCTAAGGTGCTGAGAAGGAGAATTTGTTTAACAATCAAAAGCTCCTGTACTTGTTGATCATTTACATTATTCTCGTGACCTTATGTATGGTTAAGGGATGATATTGTAAGGAGAAATTAGATGCTAATCACTCTTAGGGGTTAAAGAATTAATATATGGCACGTTAGCCCTGCAGTAAATCTGAACGTTCTGATTGGTTCTTACTTGGTCGAACTTTTGCCATACGGACTGTTTTCACGGAAACGGTCATAAACCGTGCATTTTTGATCGCGAAAGCCTGCAAATTAAGTGAAATAAATTTGATGCGAGTGCCATAATTATGGTGAGCTACTTACTAACCTTGCTTTTTCGAACCTTACGTGGGAATGATGGCCCTCGGTCGTTTTGTGCGAACTTCGCTGTGCTCGGTCTTCATTGTCACGACTTCGAGCTTATATTCCACTAAACGGCCTTCGCGCTCGCTAAGTAACACGTTATTACTTAGATAGTGCCGGGAGGAATTTTTTCTTCACTACGCCTTCAGCACATAGAAAGGAATCTGTGTATGTTTTTGATTCTGTTGCGAGAGCAAGAGTTCCCTTCTTTGCTTGTTTTTCCTTTTCATTTTATATCGAAATTCCTTTTTAATTTATGTTTCTTCCAGAAACTTTGCGTGATTCTTCCCGATCAAGAAAACGATGAAGAGGAGAAAGACCAGGAGAAAACCAAAGAAACAGTTCCCGTCCATGATGTAGGCTTTGTAATGACTTTTCAGTCTTAAAATTGTTAATGAGTTAAATCGTATGTATGATGTGGAAAAAATATTGAATGAAAGCCGGGTTTGAAATTGAAATCAGCGATTTTTTCTCATATGTAAGATAATGCCTTTGGGTGCATGCAAACAATCACAACTTACGAAAAATGTATTACTAGGAAATGACATTTGGCAAGGTCCTAGAGGCGTTTAAGTCACGGTACCAAGACTCTGGCGATGAAGGGAAAGAGTTGTATCTCATTGACAAGAAATCAGGTAAGAAGTACTTTTCGGGATTTACAACTCGTAATAAGGTGTAGTCTTTTAATATCGTCACCCTCCTTGCCTTAAGTAACTCCCAGAGTGTTTGTTCGAATATCAAATGAATTTTTCGCTGTTGATCTAGAAAGAAAGTCCTTCAGAGATTTGATGTTCTTTAAAGTGAAATTACATTTCTCGACATCTTTCACCGCTAGGTTTGCCTTGTCTCTAGCAAGGTGTCATTGTCTCAAAGAATCCTTCTCTATGATTCGGTGTAACCAGAATTCTGAGTTTAGCAAACGGAAAAATGAAACTGAACGTTGCTTTTTGCTCTTCACTTGTGAGGCTGTTTTGATGGCGTAAAGGAAGACAAGAGACATTATTTTTAAAGCTTAACTCATTGTCATTTATATCCCAACTTTATGCAACTTGAAGCGACTTTAAAGGCATAAACATAAATATTCAGTGGTGCTTCAATTGTTCAGGTGCTTTTAGGAAGACAATTAATTATATGTTTAAATAAAAAGGATGGTTTGGACAAATTACTCGCCTCGAGATATCTGTCCACGCCGCTTCCTCGGCGAAAAGTCAGCATCGGTAAGCTACGGAAAAATGGCTTTGTTTCTTTTCCTGAACAGGACAGCGAGGCCAGGCTTTGGAGCCAGGGGAAATATTCGCCTAATAATTGACGTAATTCCTTTCAGATCAGATACTCGAGGAGAGAGACCACGTACGAGATGTGTACACTCACCGCAAGGGATTTCCAAGTCCCATGTTGATGTTGGACTTTTTAGATCAAGAATTGGCGTTTAACAAAAGACAATCACAGGTACAGGAACGGAATTACAATCATTTACTCATTTGCTTGAAATACTCATCACAATAGGCGGTCGATGAGAGACAGGCACAGGTACACCCTTATAGCTTGAAAGGGAAAATGCTCCAAGGTCATGAACTAAAATGAAGATAGCAGATGTAATCAAATTGATTTCTGGACGAATTGAAAATAAATGTCTGGTTAAAATGAAACTCTAATAACCGAAGTCTCGTCCTGGTCACTGTTAAACATAGTTCAATTTTTTTTCAAATATGGCGCAATTTTTAGAACGTTTTACACCGGCCCGTAACGATTATCCGCTTCTAACAGATTTGAAACTAGTACAAAGCCCCGTTTTCCAGGAAGTTCTTTGCAGTTTATTCGGTAAAGAATCCCACCTCATACTCCCACCGGTTGAGGGTAAAATCCTCTTAAGAACTTAACACTTTTTTGACATCTGTCCAAGAATATTTATATGATGCAATCTAATTCCTTTTCTATCACCTTTCCTCCATTCTTACTTCACTCTAACCTAGACTCCCGTCTATTCTTTTTCGTAGGCGTTTACAAACAAGATCGCTGAGATTGGACGAGTCCTTCTGTCGTCATCCATACTTAACGCGTTACCCAATCAGGTAACGACAACGTAATTACAGCCTTCAACAAATATCAGGGAACACATGCTGGAGAAGTATTTTTATTAACCACTGTACCATCGAACACTCGTCCCTAGTTTTCTCTTGTTATCTATCCGTCCTTCCTCCTCCCCAGTCCCATTCTCCTTTATAGCAATAGTGGACATCAACATTACATAACAATGGTTTAGAGGGAGATATTTTGCATGTCTGCTTTTCATTGAAAAAAGAAAGGGAATGCCAAACATATGGACGATTTAACACGATGTGGGAGTGATTGTTCTTAATCCTCTCTTTTTTTTTTTCTTTTTTTTAACAGAAACACATCTCTTTTCTTCACGGAGAGTTTAGTCGTCAAATCTCATTTCCACGAAAAGCTCTTGATTGTGATTTTTCTCTTTATGCTGGTGGCACCAAGGGATCAGTAAGAACACATATCATTGTAAAGTCTAATCCACTTTGAACTCCAGACGCCTTGGAGGGCAATAACGTTTGTTAAAAGTGAAACCGTGGGTGCAACGTGCCAAGTGGCCTGTACTGCCTGAACTTATCTTCGTTCTTGTTGCTTTAAGGGACCGGGTGTATACTTCCCCCCCCCCTGGAGTGGGATAGTGGGATGCGGGCCCATGTAATTTTACCCCCTCCCCCCCCCTTCCACTTCTTTCCCCGGACTCTTCGTGAGGTTTCCTGGACAGTTCCTAGTACCAATCAACATTGTACTCCACTGGCCGGCAGGACGTATAGAGAAAACTTGGAGACTTCTCCAAAACACTTTCCTTTTATTTTCTCTTTAAGGAGAACCCATTCATATGTGAGCTTTAATTGTGGAAAATTATTTCTTAGCCCTAACCCTCTTGGCTGTTTGTATCGGTTGGAGAGGAACGTAACGCTACCGCGTTCTTTTTTTTTTTTTTTTTGCTCAGGAAACGCTGAAACGAATGCAGTCAAGTTAGAATTTTACGGAAACCGCATAGCATAGACATTCTCATGTAACATTTATGTCATTGTGGATTGCTCTTTATGTTGAGAAAATACAGACAAATGTGTTTATTTTCATTTCAGGAACTTGCCGCCCTTGATGTGATTCATAAAAGTGTGTGGGTCGAGGTAAGACAGATAGTGATTAAATTCAGTGATATACACGTAAGTGATAGGAATTGATCTTTGGATACCCACTGTGACTAGCTGTGGTTTACAACTTCATCGGTCGACGTAGAAAGGAGTGACCCACATGAGAGCACTAATCATTTTGTGGTCTTTAAAAGCAATAGAAAAGTCTTCGGGTCTACAAAAGCTTTCGAGCGCATCACATCACTGGCGAAACTTGTTAGCTCAGAAATCAATAGTCAGTACATCTTTTTCACTGTCAGCAGTTCTCTGTTGCCCACGTTCAAGTTAGAAAGTGAGATGGATATTTCATGACTAACCCAAGGCATTGTTCTGTTTTCAGCTGATAACGTCACTCTTTCAGTCCATGTACACGGATTTTCCGTGGAGTTCTGCAGACCTGAATCTCTTTCTGAACGTTATTAATGGCGCCATTTTGCTTCACTGTGAAGACGGTGCCATGCTGCGACTTTGCTTGGCGTCTTTGATAAACATTGCAGTTCACTTTAGTCACATATTTGCTAGTGATGGGTAAGGAATTATTTGTTCCCTGGTTTGCATATCTTCGGAAAATAAGTCTGTTCTTGTTATCCATCGTCGGCCTTTCCTGACTGTCATTAATTCTGCTGTTTACCTCTCGTAAGCGGCAAAGCAGAGAAGAGTATTTGGGAGACAAACCCCACCCTTTCCTTCCCCCCCCCCCCGAACTCCCGTCTCGATGCGCAAAATGTTTGGTCTCCCGATCTTGTCACAAATTGGATAATTAAAATTGCGCTTGGCGAAATGATGTTTTGGAAGACTCTTTTGAACAACTGTTTAATTATGTATGGTAAAAATTTAAAAAATCGATTTCAGTCACACTGAACAGTTTGAAGATTGCAAAGAGGCTAGCATGCGCCAACTAAATGAGTGAATGGATGGTGGATTTGATAATCTGAGTTGGAGTGTGTACCTATTTTTGTAAATGATACGCCCCCCCCCCCCCCCTCTTCGCGGTAATGCCCTGTATAAGGCTTGTCCTTTCCGTGGCGTTGATTTCAATTATATCTTATTTTAGGTATCAGCACATATTTCCTTCACTTCTTCAAGTCTATTCACATCACCAATCTAATGAAATGGTCACCACTGCTATTGAGGTTGGTGATAAATTGCTATCTTCCTTTAACCTTTAAAAAAGCATCATCATTTGGATCATCTGGGGAGGGAAGATGACTCTTTTGCAAGGGTTATATAGATTTGAAAAAGCTTTTGGTCCTACATCTGGTTTAGAGTCAACCGTTCCAGACCGAGATTGGGTAAAAGTTTCTTATGTCTCTTGGGATACACAAGTTCTGATCTGAAAGAGGTATATGAAAATGTTAAATTGGATTGGTGAGGCGTTAAGTTTTAAGGAAGCATATTACACTTCTCTACCGTAATGTTTTACAAGCACCTCATCCACCCTCCAGCTCTTGAAGAAGAATCTCAAGCACAAAAAAAAAACAACAACGATTACAGTGAATAAAGTCTTCGTGTTACATCAGTCTCCAACATTATAAATAATTGTAATTCCTCAATCTAATTAAGTGATTCCATTGGTCTTTATCATTCTCAGTTTGCGATGAAGCAGTTCTACATTTTGCACCAAAAGCCGTGTCTGCTACAGGTGAGTTATATCGAGTCTTGCCACACTCCAGCATAAGTGCAGTTCTGTTAGCGACAAAAGCTCATGTTAATCTACCGCGTATACAAAGCTCCCATAATATTGTTGGTTTTCTCCTTGCGAGTCAATACAACCCTTTTCATTCAATTCAGTTTACGGTCGCTTTCTGAGGAACTTGAATTCTTGAATTCTCTAAACTGGTTGAGAAGCAATCTAACGATTTAAAGGTTGCCCTAGCGATATTGAGCAAGAGGATCAATCAGTTTTTCTTATCTTCTTCATCGCAGCTCTTTGCCAGTGTAGCACCGATACTTCTTGTAGAGACGAGGTCCGATGCAAATGAGGATGAAGCAGATGATGAAGATCTTTCTGGCAAAGTAAGTTTCCCAAAACGATGAACCATGTTACCAAACACCAAGTTGTCTTTGGTCAGAAACTCAGGACGTTGCAAAAGGGAATTTTAATGCGGGAGATTATAATTATGTGGTTTGCACAGCACACTTTTTTTCCTCAAAATTTCCTCAATTCACTTTTTATTGTGACTCTCTTGAGCCTTGATCTCTCTATATATAACATTTGCGCGTCTTCTAACGCAGATCCCTCCCAAATGCCTGTTTAATCTGCTGACATCATTAGACAAACCGTCACCTGACAGTCTTGAGGTGTTAGACCTGGTGCGAGCCGAGAAGCCGCTGAAACCAATGGTGAGAAATTGTTAATAGTCTCCCTTTTGGTGACTTTTTTTCTGTTTTCAGGTACTGAATAGAGTTAGCCATAATTTGAAGTGTTGACTATTTGAAGATCTTAGCAAAGAAGTAGCTCACCCATCCACAATAGTTTGTTCCATGATATTTCTTCTGTGACCTGCAAACCTTGATGTCATTAAACCCAGTTTTCTCGTTTCGCATCCAAGCGCATCAAACGTGGCCAATTTTCGCTGTCTTTACCAGAACGCATGCTAGCCAGCCGGTGATCATAAGTTATTTTTAGCTAAGCTAATAGTTTCTATTTTTTTATGTCGCAGGATTCATGTTACGAATCGTCAAATGACCCTCCTGGTGTTAGTCAAGTTGACACCGCAGTCCGCCTGTGCGTTACCGTAGTGAATTTCGCGCCGGAATCAAAGAGAGCTGTACAAATGGTGGTATGTCTTTCTCGTGGATTGTCTTTGTTTTTGGGCAGTCATTTATGGCTGATAGGGGAATTTTCAATTGGGAGTCGAAAGTAATCTGGATTTGCTTAAATGTTGCTTTACTTCGTCGTATGATTTGTTTAGAAAACCTGGTCACATATGTTTTCCCAGCTTCTAGCAGGTAGCTTGTTTTTACATTCTTGTCGCCTTCTTGTAATGTTCTCCTTATTTTCTTATTGATTTTTGTGATGTCCTTGGTCGGTTTTGGGTTAACAACACACAATCGAATTGCGCTCCACAGTATCTGTCTAATAGGTTGACTGAACGCTTGTAAATAGCAGTTGCAACTGAGTTGGCGTCTGCCTCTCGTGGCCAAGGTAACCCTGCAATGGACTAGCATCCTTTACAGGAAGGTGTAGCAGTACTTCCCTCATGCCACTGACTTTGTAAGAAGCTCTGGCTTTTACCTCAGGCTAAAAGACAAACTTCTCTTATGAGATTCTCGCAGGGTCGGAAACTTTCCTTAACCGTTCATTGAAAAAAGAAAATTTTATTCGCAGGTGGTACTGTCTGCCATTTTGCCACACTACCTGAATTACCTCAGAACAGATAGCAGTGCTCCTGATAGTGAAGAGAAACTGAAAGCAGAGCTGACGGGGCTTACCTCTCTTGTCACCTCCATAAACGTTCTGATTAAGAGTTCAGAAGTACTGACAAGGTATTATTATAGTTACTGGTGAAAGATCCACCTGCATGTTGTTCAGCTTGGAAGTCGAAATGACTTATGGTCAGCCTTGAACTCAGGATTAATTGCTTGGGTATAAGCAACTGGCCTGGTCATTGTGTTGTGGTCTTGGGTATGATGCTTTTCCGTGACACGTCTCTCAACACAATCCAACCCATCCCAGGCTGTGATGTAAATGATTAGATATATGCGACTCCTCTGGGAAATCTGACGAAATGCTTGGGGGTGGGGTGGGACAAGGAGCAGTACCCTTTGTTGCTTTATCACCATGGAAAATTTCAGTCTCTTTAAGCCCTATTTAGTCTGTTCATTTTGTTCCTTTTTCCCAGGTCGTTTGTGCACTTTCAGAGCTACAAGGCATTTTCAGATAAGTCTGGTATCTTTCCTGATCTGGCTTCCACTACGTCACTGATGTTAGGTCGCGGAAGCATCAGCAGTACAGAGGCACCAAGCGCAGCTGACGAAGGGGAGCTGGGTAAGTTTAAAATTGTATCTTTATCGTTAATCTTCGAGGGGCAAGGTATGGGAACAGCTACTTTGGTTTCCATAGCACGTACCATATAATCTACGATCTTAATACAAACGCTTGTCTTATACAATCTAAGCGTGAGGTCATGTTTTCGCCACGAGTCCTTCCTGTGTAATTTTGCAAGTCCTGCTCTTCCGCTGTTCTTCCTCATTTATAATGCTTCTTGGTCGCGTTTTAATAAAGCATTTAGCTTTTCGTATCAATTTTTTCTCTCTTTTTTAATAATTTTTTTAGTCCTGCTCTTCCGCTGTTGCTTTTATTTTTTTCCCCTTGGCGAAAGCACTATAGCACTTGTAATCTCTCTTGCCTTGTTATCACGTAATAATTAAACCTGGTTCACACGCGCGATGCAAATGCAAACGCAAATGTAAGGAGTTACACGTGTGAACTACCTCAATGGGGTAGTTCACAGGTTCCATCGGTTCCATTCCACCACGGCACAATAGCGTCGACTTCTTCTGCCATTTCAGAAGAAAAACTTGCAGAGAGCGTAGGGAAAGTTCCTGTACTTTTCGACAAATGTTTTCCAGAATCAAAAGACGTATCGTAGAAGAGTCTTCCTTGGAAAGAGGTGGCCGGAGAAGTTAGCATAAAATACGGCATGTTTTACGAAAGAATATAAACATACACAGAAAATATATCAATGCCGTAACAAAATGGTTTCCGAACCATTCAGTAAACAGTTTACGCGAAAATTTTTCACCTCAGAGCTTTTTAAACGAAAACGGCATGCACGAGAAATCTAAAATTCTTTTAGAGGGCACAAGAAATTAATCCCAAAAGTTAGTCGCTAGAGTCCAGAGCCACTTCGTTACTTATCGTGAGTTGATATGAAACACTAAAAAAAATTCATTATTTGGGTCCCATTTTCCGTTGCATAAACACTTACGGCCTCATTTGCGGTTATTTTGTTTGATATTCTGATAAGATCTCTGACTTCTTGAGGTCTGCTCAGTTGACCCTGTTTCCGTAGTTGAACACGCACACCCTAACAAACACGTCACGCAAATCAAATTAAAACGTAAAAAATCATGGAGTATTTGTAGCCTTTCAATGAAAGTCTTTTCTCTTTTGTTTACTTTCTTACGATATTTAAAATCTCTCAACCCTAGGAGTTTCTTAAGCGAAAATTACCTCCCCAGACTTTGCGAAACTTAAGCTTAGTTTACATTGGAGCTGCAGCGACTCAGAAACCATTCTGTTTATTGAACCTGCATGATCTGTTAATCACTTGTCTGTGTGAAAGATTAAAATTTGTTTTTGGGTGGAGATAACGAGATTTCTATTAAGTAGAAAAACTGATTACAGTTGGATGATTCTTCTTCTTTAACATCACGTAAGTTCAGATTAACTTTTCTTCTGTAACTCTTTGCACCCGCTTTCAGTGCATCATGCAATGCCTTCATTCCGCTTGTTTGTAACCAAACATGCAGTATGAGTTTGTGGAAAAAGCAATCACATTTCTTACAGAGCAGAGAGAAAGAGAAAAGGGATATTGTTGAACGGTATAAGTAGCAGAAACACTCAACTGAAGTGCTAGATAACGAGCCCAGCCATGCGAATCGCATCTTTGGTTTGAGGCCATTTTCCATTCAGTTATTCAGAAATGCCTTATTCTGTTCCGGTTTGATGGACTATGAGAATTGATAATGTCCTTGTTTGGTTTTTTCATGTCATTTTGGTCGTTACGGTCATGCTATACAAGCCTAGCCCCATAGGTATTGCCATGGATTGATTCATCATTATGCTTGCGGTATTGTACACGTTGCCAAATTCAAATTTCAATATTCAGAATTCCTACATATGCAGAGAACAGTAAGTTTCAACGCCACAATTATGCGAGCTAAAAGCTGATTCCTAGACGATGATATCTTTGTTTGATTTTTTTCTTTTTTGTTTAAAAGTCTGAAGATTTTTCAGTCGTTCAAAGTTCTGAGGTTCTGTGGTCTTTCATTAGGGCTCATTACTCATGCAGGAATGCTTAGGTTTGAAGCAACTGCGGATTCACTATATCATTACAAAAGACGCCAAAATGTGATACGAAAATTAGTGACACACTCGGCTCCACTCTTGTGCTACTTTATTCCTTTAAATGCATTTTGGCGTCATATTAGATCCATTACTGATCAGACGCACACCAATTTGGAATCTATCTGGTTATAAGTCTCTCACACACTTAGATGCTATATGTTGTTGAATTCGAAATGACTAAGACCTGCCGATTTGGTCTTTTGAGTTACTGTTTTTACGATTCACTCGACGTCTGCGTCTATTTCCATGTGCTCGGTACGTAACGCTCACTTGTCTTTTCTGTTTCTGTTATATCTCTTCTGCATGTTACATAGCTGAAGCGCCTTTTGATACATGCCTTGTATGGTTTAGAGCAAGGCTAATATCCCCTTTCAGGGAGGGAAGGGGGCAGTTAGGTGGATTTTCAATCTTAAACTGGTGTAATAGCCGAGAAACAATTAGGAAAAGCTATGCGCTGCTCCAGTCAAGAAAGGGAGATAACTCCTTGCTGTTGGAAAAACTTAGGTTTCGACGGCGTTCGAACCCCTGTCTCTTAGATATGAGTTGAAGAGATGAAGCACAAAAAGGACTGGGACTGAGACCGCACAGATTTGAACACACCGATTTACAAGACTCAGAGTGCTTTCTCTTTGCCAGGAATTCGTAGAAATATTAAGAATTATGTTACTTCTTGTCACATTTATCAAAAAAGAGTACTAAGTGATCAATTCGTAGAGTACCGTGATGGAAAAGGCCTCTGATGAACAAACTGTTGAACACAGTAAGCAATTGATCTAATCGAATCAATCAGCCCACCTATCAAAAGTCACAGATATACAATGACACTGGTAGGTTTTGCAACGCCTTTAAGTTGCGCAATCGTTGCAGGGGGAGGCCAAGCAGTGTAAAAGCTTGTGTACAGACTGAAATAGCAGCAGGAACTATAGACTTAGCTGAGCATCATGTTAAACAGACCTCTGATTAACCGGATCAGATCCGTGTAATACCCGGTACCTTACAACAAGAGGAAACCTTGAAGACGAGACATCCCGGAAGTGGTCAACGTGGAAGTTCCTAGAGAGACAAATTTACTTTACATATTGTCCGTCACAGTTGAAACAAAGATAACAAAAAATCGCATATTCTTATATATATATATATATATATATATATATATGTTGCATAACATAGCACTTGAGATCATCGTCATTTCCGACACGTAATTGAAAATTGAAGAAGAACTTTAACGTGGCGTTTGTGGTACCTGTAAATTTAATTCTCTTTTTACCCAGCAATTCCTCTAATACATAAATTAAGCGATTAGGCGGGAACGGAAAGTTTATATATATATATATATATATATATATATATATATATATATGTTTATATACTGCATAGCATAGCACTTAAGATCATCGTCATTTCCGACACGAAATTGAAGAAGTTTAACGTGGCGAATGTGGTACCTGCAAATTTAATTCTCTTTTTACCCAGCGTTTCCTCTAATCCTAAAAATCAAGCGACTAGGAGGGAACGAAAAATTTGTTTCTATAGTTAGAGGGTTCTATATGAAGTTTACGGAGCTTCAACTTTGACGTTTGCAGTAAGCGTCATTCAAAAAATAAAAATTCATTGTGTCACTCGACCCTTTCATTTTTCCAAGTTTAGAATCGCCGTTTGAAGAAAACCTTGTAAGGTTTGGGCTTCAGTCCCATGCCAATCGTCCCTTCTAGAGAGGGGTAGGGATAGTTGGGGAGGTTTTCAATCTTGAACTGGTGCAATAGCTGAGAAACAAACAGGAACAACTCCGCTTTTGCCATCAGCTCACCCAAGCACACTCGCCTACCAGCTGAGAACGGTAGATAACTCAAAGATGCAGGATTCAATACATTGCCATTGTTGTCCAAGAACCTGTTGGGGTCAAACTTAGTAGGGCTCTCCCAGTACTTAGGATCATGGTGAATGGCCCATAAATTGACTATCAATGTGGTGTCCTTGGGGATGTTGTACCCGTTTAAGGTGGTGTCCACTAGCGCCTTATGAGGGAGCCCCAGTGGAGCCGGTGGCCTGAGACGTAGTACCTCGGCTAAGGTCGCTTCCAAGTAAGGGAGGTTCTTCTTGTCCGTGAGACTGGGGAGACGCTTGCGGCCAATCACTTCGTCGAGCTCACGATGCACCTTCTCCTGAACCTCAGGGTGGTTGTTGAGGAGAAGCAGCACCCAGAGAAGTGTGGAAGTTAGTGACTCTGATCCGGCAGCAAACATGTCGGCCATGCTCATGAGCATGTGGTCTTCTGAAATCAGGGAGTTGATCTTGTTGTCAGCTCGTTCGTTGTCTTTTATGACTTTGATGAGTGCGTCTGTAAAGCCTCTGATTTTTCCTGGCTCGTAGGTCTCCAGCTGCTCCTTGTACTTCTTAAGAAGGATCCTGTCTCTTTCTTGAACCGACCTCTTTAGTCGACGGATGTTGTTTGAGTCGAATGGCAATTGTTTAAGTGCAGGGAATATGTCCACTAAATTTCCAAGACCCAGTGTCTCTGCAAAGGTGTCGTTGAGTTCGACAACGGTGCTAAACTCCGGATCGCAGTCGCTGTATCGTGAACCAAAGGTCAACGCGCAAATTATGTTTAGAACTCCTACACTAATACTCTGACTTGGATTGTGCGGTTTCCCATCATTGAGATCAAACTGTCGAAAAACTTCTTCGATCTCTCTGCAAATGATCCTTTCTAGTTTCTCCATTCCTGCACTACACAGCTTGAGTGCTCCTTGTGCAATCTTCCTTTGCAGTTTCCAGGCGGGAGAGAAATTTCCGAAGCTGATTGCGTTTCCGTTATGGGAATAGATATTACCAGAATGCACACTGGGTCTGCCTGCAAAGTCATTAACGTTTCTTAAAAGGGCAGTTTTGGCAGTGGTGATATCACTGACAACAACCGCTCGTTGACTTCCCAAGAAGATCTGGAAAACACTACCGTACTTTTGGCCGAGTTTGGTCAGGCTGTGGAGTGGAACAGTTCCTAAGTTATAAAGGTTTCCAATGATCGGCAGAGTAGCAGGTCCGGGAGGATAATTCATGGCTTTGTTTACCCAGCTCTGAATTGTGCAGTAGAGGAGCGCAACAGCGATCACGAAAACTAATCCCTCGGTAAACATATCACCGCTAAACAGAGGACGATCGAACGACTATTGAGCAAAATCTGGTGATGTTTTTGAAGGCTTCGTTTCAAGGACGATAACCTGAGTTATCGTAGTATTGATGCTTCGGCTTTTCTCTTTATACGTATGCAAATTTTCTTTATCAGTTAAGGGTCGCTGTTTTTTTAACCCGGTTTTTTTTGTCGCTCTTGAGCTATTTTAGGGCGATTTGGTTAAGAACAGTGGGTTCGATTTAATTTGTATCCGGCTTTGGCGGAAAATTATGTCATTTGAAGATTTATTGTGTCAAGTGTCTGTGTCCGCTCAATAGTTGAATTGCTCCTCAGTCAGTTGTCTTACTGTGATAATTTGCACAGTGCCTAGGTCTCGTAAGCGTCTAACCTGCCCAATGACATGCAAAAGAGGCATTCTTGTTATGCTAACAAAGTGTCACGCTGCTTTCCTCGTTTGCATGACCATAAGAATACTTGAGACCAAACAATCAGGAAGAGAGAATGAAGCTGTTCCTCTCATGTTAACAAGTCGTTAATAGTGAGGACTGTCTTTCCGTTTCGCTATGACTCGGCCAAAGTGCATTGTTTCAACCGATGTGATACTATATTCAACGCTTTTCATTGATATCTTGTGATTTTGATTCAGTATAAAGGTTTTCGAAAACTTGTTAATCAATCTTTAGTTGATCACTCTTCGGTTCTTTGAAGCTCACATTTTTTACGCTTGTTTTCCTAAGGAAACAAAAACTGTTTTTTAAATCTACGTGGCCGATAATGGTAAATTTAATAATTTTTCCCGAGTGAGGAATTTTAAATTCCTGATCACCCTAAAAGAGCGTTTTCGTAACATTTGTCATCCTTTGTAACATTTAGCGGTCTCAACGGACTTGTTCTCTTGGTTTTATTATTATTGATGATATGTTGTAGAGGGTCTCCCTTTTCGTTAAAATATTCCTAAGAGGAGTTTCAGTAGGCCTCTATGCCATTTGCGTTACTGACAATATGGGACAAGAAACACCATGCTGGCTAGTCTTATGCGCATTAGGGCATGACTAAAAATGTATTTAAATTAAGCTTTTTTGCTTCAATTGCCGTACGTGCAAATTTTCTCCTCAGCAGGATGCTGCGAGTATCGTTGACTTTAGGGAGCCCCTTACAGAAGTAACTACTCGTATATTTGCCGTGAACGGAATCCTCCTTTAACAGAACCCTCCTTTAGCGCAATAGTCGGAAGAAATCTTTTGTGTTTGTAAGGAAAATTTGACCTAAAAGAGGGAACCTTTTTTGTAGAGCACTTGAGGAATCCTCAAGCTATATATACCAGAAGTTTATGTTTCATTTTTTTTACAAAAGGTTAAATTGAAACATAAGCTTTTCATTTTACGAATATTCTCTTGAACATAAGCTGTTTGTCTGGTGACATTTATCTTTGTCTAAACGTATCGAGGTCGGATATTGTAGGCTATGTCTTTTTGATATTGCAGCTCAGGCCCAGTGCTGGGCAAAATCAGGGCTTAATTAGTGAAATTTCATTTAGCTCATACATTCAAGCGGTAAGCTGATATTGTTGTTAGTTCTTTTAGTCATACGTTTTTGTGTGGAGAAAATATCGCCAAAAGAACTCCAAGAAGTAAATCAGGCTTGTTTGCGTAATGATATCAGTTGGGAATGTTATTAAGTAAAGTTCAAAGTTAACAATGCAAAGTGCACTCTAATGAAAAAGCTTAGAAGTGGTGCTCTCAGAAGGCGGAAACTTCCCCAGACACCTTTGACAAAAAAAAAATAAGTCGACTTTGAAGAACATATTTTAATATAATTGAAAGCCTCGAGTGACGGAGAAACATTTGCTAAATCATTAAATTTCGGACTAAATTTAAATTTTGGATAGCACAAATATTTTTTATAAGATACGCTCGTGTTTCCAAAAAACGGGTATTTAAAATATTCGCAGTATTCTCGATACAGTTTAACAGACACCTTTTCTTTCTTGGAGGCGATGTAGTTCTTTTTAAAGTTATCCAGTCAAAGATAGCAAGCCTGTGTGCAAAGTATATTGCTTTGCTTATAATAAAAAACATTTGAAGATTAGATTAGATTAGATAAAAAGCTGATTGATTCATCGAGTCGCGGATAATCTTTCATCAAGTTTATTTATTTTCACCGTCATTTTTTCTTCCTTTGTTACATTTGTGATAGGAAGCTACAGTTTCAAAGCCATAACAGCTTGAACTTCTGCGAACTTATTCAAATGAACGCTTTTTTAATTGAGCTACAGTGATATTGTTTATTTACAGGATGTATTATGTAATTCCTTATCTTATACAGAGACAAGTAACATTTCTAATTGTAGTGGAGGAGATTTCCTAAGGAGGACATTTTTGCAACTTGATAATTAATATTTTTCTCTACCTGCCCTGACAATTTTTTTACTGTGACACTTAAACGTCAGTAAATTTCTTTATTAATTGCTTGTCCATGTATTTTAAAGTATTTTTCATTCTTACCGTTATGCATATTCTAAATAGTTTAAAAACTCTCTATAAATTACTTGCATCAAATGCGTTTTGATGATTTAAAGCTACATAATTTTACTTATGTCACAATGAAACCTGCCGACCCTTCCTGTTGACAGTCAATGTAAGGTGTCTGTGTGACAATTTGTGTTACGGACTGTGCAAGGATAGCAAATGTAACTATTCCGTCAATTATAGCGTCAACCATTCTTGACACTCGCTACATAATTGTAAAGTAATTTTGGCCTTTTCCTTCTCATGTAAGCTCTGTTCTGAAAATAAGATTGCTAAGAAAAAACATTTTAGCGCAAGTATCGTGGGAGTCTTCGTTGGTGCTTTTGCTATTGTACTGTTAGGATCAACTCGATGTATCTGCATATCTGGCTCTTTGACGTTGTTTAACATATGAATGTACCTCAATTCTATTTTAAATCTGGTTTTTTATTCCTTTATCCATTCATTTATTAATATATTTAATCATTTGCTTTCAATACAAACTATCTCACACCATTTTCTATGCTGGTAAAAGCAGGACGGCGCTACTTACTAAACTACCACAAATAGAAACACTTCAAAAACACAAGTTCCAGAGACAACAAAACATTCGTTGACGTGCACTATGTGTGCTTGTCAAATGTTAACATTAAATTCTTGCTGATGTGATATCGGGGACAGAGGAACTTAAGTTGAATAATAAGATTAATTCTGATCAAAGTATTTACAATCCTATTGTTCTGAGTTTGCTGCCAAAGCACGCATCGTTTGCTTTCAATTTTACAGAAATTAAAATTACCTCTTTACATCTCTGAGAATGTAATTTGGTCCCTAGTTCATTATCCCTTCGGCTCCACGGCTCGTTTGCTGATTCACGTGTCTTTTTGGGAAAGAGAAAGACGCATGGCTTTCGTAGACTGACTTAGTATGTTTAAATCTCTTTATCGTCAACTTTTATCATTTGACATTTTAAACTTCATACCTGAGCGAAACGGGCAAAAAATTTTGATTGATACACGTCATAAACTACTCGTACAATTAAGAGTCAAAAAGACCAGTGATGATTTTACTGTTTTAAAAATTTAAGTGTGGAACCAAATACTGATCATTTATTAAATGATCAAATGGTCAGCACAAGATTGAGACTTTATTTCTCAAAGCACTCGTGATTCAGCTTCACTAACACTTTGACTTCACGCAGGTTTTTAATTTTTAATTTTTAATTTTTTTTTTTTCAGGGAAGCGTCCGTTCCTGGAGAGACTGCGGGCTCAGGAAGAGAAAGATGAGGTAATGCAGGCATTAGAGGAGTACCGGAAGCCAAGAGATGCGCTGTTGATACTTGTGTCAGACTTCATCCGAATTTGTGCGCCACGACTTGAGGAGCTGGAGACGGCTTCACTTCCACCAAGATACACTGTCCCAGAGTTACTTCAAAGCATCAGTATCAATGTAAGATTGAAAATGATTTGTTTTATATTTACGAGTTATTAATTTTTTTTAACGTTGAGAGACAATTGCTTTGAATCATCGTGAGACAGGTTTGAATCGCGATTTTTAAGAACACGAGGAAAAAATTTTTATGCTTTTCACGTCTTCGTCAGTTATAAGGTAATTCGTCAAAAAAAAAAACAGTTTCAACTTACAGCAACCTAGAGAAGCGGGCTTGATAAGTAATGTTAAAAGGACCGAGTGGAGCCCAATTCGGTCGGTAATCATACGGGTGAAAACATAATCGGACGACCGCCTAACGAGAGTTCGCTCAGTTTATCACGAGTATGATTACAGACCCAGTTGGACGACACAAAGTCTTATGACCAATTAATCATAAAAATTACAATTTCAGGGAAAGGAAAATAGCAAGGTTATAGAAGAAAGGGAAAATTTGCATTCAAAGACTGACAAAGGAGGCGTAAATTGTTTAATGTGACTCTGATTGGTTGATTTAAACTACAACTTTGAATGTAATTGGCTCACTCAACTGTCCGATAATCCGATAACAACTTACCAAGTGAATTAGTGTAAAACTAGGAGTTTTTTTAAACCAATCACAATCGAGATAACATCACGAAACAAATAGATGCAACGAAAATAAAATGGGTAGAAAAATATTAAAATGTAAGGTTAACTTGTCAAGTGATTCACTGATAAGCTTGGATTGAATGAGACTGACAGGAGATGTTCTGTAATGCTTCTGTCCATTTGTTGATTTTTGTAACTGTAAATGCGTTTTCCAAAATCAAACTTATATTGCTTGGTTAACTCTAATTTGATTATTCTCTCTTGCCAGACCCTCGCACAGATTGTCTACTCTTTGTTGAAGCTGGCAGTTTACGACCACGTGACCCTGTCTTGTCTTGGAGTGAAACGGTAATGTCCTACCAATGCGTACGTGAACTTTTTTTTTTGTGGGTGGGGTGGGGGGTACCTCTCTTAAATCTCCTCATCTTGCAATTTTTTCAGGTGAGGTCTGCTTGCCAGTGATGAATATTGTATACTGTCTTAAGTCCCGCAGCAATTTCTTTTCTTTGCTGTTATTTTATTCTTGAAATACTTGGAATATTTCAGGTACATGACAGATGCCTTACCGCTTTTGAAAGGTTCTCCAGAAGCCTTGGAAGCTTCGATGTTACTCATTCTTAAGAGAGTCGACAAAATGTTCGAGAAGCTAGTCAACAAGCCTGACCTGATGGTAAGATTGCCACCCACTGTGGATCATATTAGAGACCTTAAGATACCCCGATCCGTTAGACGGCTACGGGTGAATTAACGATAGCCGCACGCGTGAAATGTGGCGGGAAGATCAACTTAAGTTACCCGGACTAAGTCTGAGAGGACTGGAAACAACTTCTTGACTTTTGGTAAACATGGTGACTTTTTGGCCAGATAAACTTGATATGGTTCACTTAAATGGTTTGCACAATATTGTTTGCTAAGAGAATTTTTCGACTTCGAACAAGTCTCCGCCATTCGCCGCCTTCAATGACCAATCATCTGGTTTACGGAAAATGTTTCTTTTTAATTACACTTAATTTGGTACAACGCAGATTAAACATCTCTCTTATCCTAAAGAGACGCTTCTTTTACTCCTAATTCTTTTCTTATTTTTGCAGAGGTGCATCGACTGGACATCTCTGGAGGTTTATCTTAAAGGTAGACTTATGTATTGTAACTCTGCTTCCACTTAAGGAGTAGTTGCCCTCGATTGTTTGTTTATTAGATTATGTGAAAGCCTTCTCTGTCGAGATTTGAACTGGAAATCTTTTAGAGGTGCTGTGATATTTGGGCACCATGCTGTTAATAGCTTAATGAAACACCCTCTCTATAAAGACCATCTTTAATGTATTCCCGCTCATCTTGACTTCAAAGTTCACATAAAGCCCCCGTCTCAAATGATTTCCCCGTCTAACACTTCAAGGAACAAGTGAGCCCCCTCTTGAATGAGTTCCCCGTATTATCAAAATTTTCTGATTACCTCCCCCCTTCAATAATATCTCCACCGTATAGAGCTTCAAGTTTCTCAGTAGCTTCCTTCTGTAATTTCTGGAGTTTGTAATCAGCCTCCCCTCCCGCTCTTCCAAACACCCCCCCTCCCTTTCCTCTTCACCAATCCAGAGCTAACAAAGCTTTTCAGCTTTCTAACCCTAATTCTAGACGAAAATGAAGTCTTCCACTTTAGCCCCAGTAAGTGCCTCATAGCTTTGCCCTCTCCGTAGCCCTTTGTAAGGAGTCGCTGGCGCCAGTCGCAAAGTATATCTCCCCTCCCCCTTCCTCCTCCACTACCTAGGGCTTATCTGAGTGTGTACGACATTTGAAGACATGAAGATTTTCCGTTGTTTCTTTCATCTTTTTGCAGGACTTTATATGACGCTTTGTAAAAGGCCATCAATAGCAAATTCCCCGTATTTGAAGGTAAACTGTGTGACAAACATTCAATTTTCTCGCCAATTATTTTTCTCTTTATTCAATGCCACATTTTCTTTTGTTTGAAAAGGACAAGCATGATCTCCCAGTGCATTGCCTTGACTCGCCACCGGCTCACTACTTTCTTGTGAAGGCTCTATCACACAGATGTCCACGATGCTGCACTTCGTCTTCGTGTTTCACAACGAGTTTGTGTCTCTCGCTTTCGGAAAAAATCTCAAAGTGCGTTTTATCATCGCGATATCATCTCCTTTCCATCCTCCTCATTTCGTTATGTTTTTACTGAGTCATTACCCTCAAGTTTACTCCCAAACATGGTTCATTAAGGCTTCACTGTTACCCCTTAATTATATGCATCGCTCTGACGAAGGGCTAACGCTCGAAACGTCACCTTTTTTACCCTTTACGGTGGCTAATTTACGTTTTCAACCCAGTTGTTAACACTAAATTACCCCTTAATTATCCTCCCGTAGACTCTGGTAAACATCTGTACTAGTCTCATTCTCCAAGAACGCGCCGCTGCCGCCGTGTCCGTCGCCGCCAATCTACCATTCGCACCAATTTTGTCTCCGCCCACTTTTTTCGCGGACACCGTCATCAAACTAGCGTCGCGTCTGATGCACGTACTGAGGGAGCATTGTTCACTGAGAGAGTTGTGTGGAAACTCGATTGACCTGGGTGGAGCCAGCAGAAAAGAAAAGGTGTTTTTACGCCTGATGTTACCGATATTTATCAGACTTGGGTCGGGGCGTCCAGGTAAGATTGTCAAAGAAGGGATTGTTTCTTGGTGCTGCGGCATTGCTTCCATCAGGGTGAAACTATTCGTGAGATATTGGTTACATGCCCTATGAATAAAGCGTCTTTGTAGGGATTTTAGACGAGCTCATAAAAGTGAATCCTCTGCTGTTTAAAGTACACGTTACAATATGCTGATTACAGTGAAATCTAAAATAATACTGTTGTCATTGAGAATGATCAAAGGAGAGTTGTTGTTCTTGAATTTTGTAACACTAAAATTCGATTTATTTATGGTTTATCAATTCTTCAATCGATTCGAAAGGGGTTTTTGGAAAGGTGAGATTGGCCTACATCTGACAAATGACTTGACTTGTGCTCATTTCAGATGCTCCAAAGGCGTCCTTCGAAGACGTCTCCTATGCGCTGAGTTGTTTCTTGTTAACAGTGGTTACGAAGAACCCATCCACTCCCGGGACTGGTCCAGTGCGGCTCTCATTTGTCGATGAAGACCTGGAATTACCACGTTCCCTGACGTTTGCAACACCTCACGAATCAACTACATCATCTGAGGAGATTTCAGAAAGTTTGTACTGTGCAGCTTATCTTGGTAAGAAGCTTTCTGTCTGTTTGTAATTTGCGGAATATAGATTTATGCTTTGAAGGTTCGGCCAGAATCCTATATATGGGAATAGGCAAACTAGTTTTCTAGGCCTGAGTAAACTATGAAAAGAGATCAAGTCTTAAAGCATGTCGCGAAATTAGAGCGGAACGTCACGTTCATTTACTTGGCCCCGGTTTTTCAAAGGGTGGATAAGCTATCCACTGGATAAATTTCTATACTGTAGATAGTGCAGTACGTATTTTTCTATACTTATCCGCCGGATAGCGATTTATCCGTTGGATAGCGTTATCCGGACTATGAACAATCGGGCTTTGGCCTGATCGTTTTCTTTAGTGATCAGAGAATTTTTTATTTTTGGAAAATCCTCGTCACTTCTCCTCTAACTAGAACGTGTAATACTAGTCGTAAACTTTGGTCGGAAAACAGGATATCACAGCTCGTAAAAAAGTCCAGAAAAAGACTAAAATTTGGCATGAATTATCATATTATTTGTGCTATGTAAAGGAAAAATAGTGTTCCTATCCCTTCTTTCCCATTGCTGTGCGCAGTATTACTGTGGAACTATGTTTTTTTTGCAAATATTCCATCTCATTTGAATTTTCAGGACTAAAGGTACTGATGGTCTGCTGTGAGGATCGTCTGGCCACTGAATGGTACAGAATATATCAGGCCATGGAAACTATAGTGGCGGGGCAGATAAGTAAGAATTCGCATCATATCTGAACTTTTTTGATAACAAAAAAACTTTGATGCGCCATAATTAAAAGATAATTAGTCCTTGCTCTCCTTAAAGTTCTCTCAGGGGATTGCTCTTTACGGAAAAAGATTTCTTGCGTATACCACGTTTCCACGAATAAGCGCATAGGCTCTTAGTTATAATTTCAGCTAAAAAGGGCGCGTATTGGAAGGAGGAGCGCGTAATCGAGGGGACGCTCATCAAAAAATTATTAATCTGCACCGATTCCTTTGTTAACAAAATGGCAATAGAAACAGATTCCCCTAGCATTCCTACAATAGAAGAAAGTAAAGTAGGAAGGGGGAGGCGGTTGTTCGATATTATGGTCAAGTGAGTGGGTGGAGGGTGCGTATTAGAGCGTGGGCGCTTATTCGAGAAAAAACGGTATTCACAAGGCTATCTTGACCATATTCATAAATATATAGTTTTATCCACTTATAAAAAACCCTAGAAATAGTTTAGTTTCAGTTTTGTTCGGGCAAAGTAGAGATCTAAAGGGTTTGGTACTCATCAGTCTCCTATGTTCATATTTGGCGAGATATGCCTAAGGGATGCCAATGGCTGGCTTAAGGTATGTATGTACGAAGATTGAAGATGCTGCCGGAATTGAATAAGGTCCAGTTTCATGGTTTGCGAGCTAGTATTGTATGCAGGCTTCACTTTTACCGGACAGAAACCTGGACTGACTCGACCGGAAGTGGGCTGCTTCTTATGGCAGTCAAAGATGAAGCCACCCGGCGTAACTACCTTCTCACGACGTGAGCGGAATTCTAACTTCGTATAACTTGCTAGGCCTACACGCCGCTTAACAAAAGTTTCTTTTTCATCTTTATAGCTAATGTAGGTTTTTGGGACTTCATGAATTTCTGCGTGTCATACCGGACTCCACTCTTCTTGTTGATTTGCCCGCTCATTAGAACAAAGGTATGTCATGTCCCTAACAGTAGTCAATACAGATATATGTTGGATGTTGTGCTAGTTAATTTTCACTGACCCCCTCGATTTTCCCTCCATTTCTCATCTGATTCATCGTCTCTAAAATTTACGTGATGCAGGTCTCTCATCTCCGTCCTAAAAACAAAACTGAACGTGCTCTCAAGCAAAGAGTGTTGACCAAGATATCACGCCCACCTCTGGTCGTGAGCTCTCGCAATGCTCTCATCACCCGCTTCCTTGAGGAACTATCTTTCATCAAACAGAAGCGCCCAGCGGCAGGCTTTCAAGATGTTGAGGAAGGCGAAGAAGAAGACGTGCAGAAAGAAGAGAAGAAGCCGCTGGTACTACAGGCTCCCCCTCTAGGCAGAGAACGCTCCTCCAGTGCACCGGAGGAACCAGCTACTGATTCTAAGGACGTGAAACTCCCGCCCCCACTTACACGCTCTGTTAGCCTGAAAGCGAAAAAAACTGTGTCATTTTCGCCATCCCCAAGCTTTGAAGATGATCGAGGATCTGCAGCTTCATCTCTCGGCGATGTTCGCAGCGGGAAAGAAAAAAGGAAAAAGTGGCTTTTACGTAAACAGGAAACAGTTGAAGAACAAGATGGTCACAATGAAAAGGATCTCATGGATACTAATACAAGCCAAGGCCCTTTTGCGCACCAACGAGGTACTACCATGAGGCCTGGAAAGGTGCCCACAGGAAGAGGGCCCCGAAGGCGCTTTGAAAAACTGCGAGCTGTAACATCAGAAAGGAAATCATCGAACCCATCGGCTGAGGTGGAAACTAAAATCGAGAGCCCAACCAGCGGAATTGTGGAGAGCCAAGGCGAGAGATTTGAAATGAAGTTTTTCGAGACAGATATTTTGGTCACTGACTCTAAGATGGAAGCAGCCCCTGAAAGCAAATGCTCTCGAGCGTCGCTGACGCCCCCGATAGCGAAACCCGAGTCTGTGATGATTACGCTGTCTCCTGACGGTTCACCGTCTGGACAGTCTCCAGCCAGTGAGATGAAGCATCCGTATCCAGACATTTTGGAGTCCTTAACACCATTGTCTCCCATTCCTCCTGTAAAATTCAGCTCACAATCGGGTGAGAAGCACGATTCTGAGAACGCAAGGAATGGAACGATTGCGCCCGAAAGCAACCTTCCAGCGGATTACGACGTAGAGCGTGCACAGCGGCTGAACAAGACTCGCTGGTGGAACAAAGTTTATTCCAATGTTGAAATAATTTCCACTGATGAAGACAGTCAACGGTTTCAAAGTTTTGAAATTTCTCTATCAGAAGTATCTGAAGTGCAAAGGGAGACGAACGTATGACTTACGAAAACTAGTATCAGCATGTGTAAAGAATATGACGTGAACCACTTCCTGTTGACGGCAAATCATCTTGGGGCTGGCATAGATGAATTTATTATTCCACCATTACTCCATTTCACCGTATTAGGGCGGTGGAACACGAAAAATACGCCGCGGTATTTCTGTAAGACAGGATAAAAAACGGACGCAAAGCAAGCAATAAAATAAAGGCATTAAAATACTTAAACTTTCTTTTTTTTTTCCTTTTGGTTGCCATGACTTTTTTTAGCAACGAATTGTTGAACCAGTCTTATTTTGTCTGTTGATTCTGTGGATACTAAAGAATCCTTAAATTGTTTCCTTTGTGTTGTTTTCGTTTTTCGCGTACGCCTTATTTGATTGATACGATGCTCAAATAAGGCCAAAAAAAGTATTTCCAAAACTAGAAGCCAGACTACTGCTTAGTTCATCCTTTGTGAAAATCAGGAAACAGATAGGAAATTTTCCCTTTTATTACAAGATGTTTTGCCGCAGGATTTATTTCGACGACAACCAGGCAAGCCCAAACCAACTTTAAAAGGTTACCGAAATCAATACTTAATCCGAACGTCTTGTAGAACTACTCGATATATTTCTTTTTCATTAACTGTAGTTTTAAAGAAAGAAAGGTGTTTACGTATTGTTAATAATATTAGCCTAGTGTACACAGGAAACACAGATAAGTAATTCAAACAAGTTCAGGGTATTGTTGCCTTCTTCATGGTTAAACGGCGACCGCTTTCCTCTTGAGCTGTCGCCCCTTGAGGTTGATATCGTTCCCGCGTCCAAAGGACAAACTCCTGAAAGACGATCACTCCATTGCCGTTGTTGTCCATTTTGTCGAAGAGCTCTCTTATGTGAACGTCATGCATTGGTGCGTTTAATTTTTTCATTCCTACCACGAAGTCCTCTTTACTGAGCTTGAGACCATCGCGGTCTTTTGACAAAATTTTGAACAGGTCGATCAAACGAAGCCCTTTCGTGCGAATGAAGGCCAAGTACACGTCCAGGATCTCAGGTCGCTTGGTTTGATCTGAGAGTCGTTCTCCTGTTATACTGATATCCCAGGAACAGGTGAACAATGGCCTTCTCTCAAGGAGAGCTTCGAGTTCACGTGCACACTCCTTATCAAACACGATATCATCGAGTTGAAGCTCTTTTAAGGCGCTGGATGTGTTCTTTTGAATGGCCATCAACAGGACGCGTGCGCCGTAACTTTGGAAAGGATTTCGTCCAGCTTTTAGAACCTCCAAGCTTTTGTTTGTCCTTAAGAATTTGGCTATGGCCGCAACACCATTCTTAGTGATGCAGTTACTTCCAATATCCAGGACTCTGAGCGTCTGGTTACATGATAGTGCCTCTTGAATAGCAGTAACGCCGTCGTCTAGAAGACCATTCCAAGCAATGTTTACCTCCCTAAGGCGAGTATTACTTTTCAAACCCTCAGCCAATGCTCGAGCCCCTTGAACACGAATGCTATTCCAACTGACGTCTAACATATCAAGAACTGCGTTGACTTTGATGGCTGAACCCAGAAAGGTGGCTCCTTTATCACCGATGTCGTTGTATGATAAATTCAAGTAGGTCAATGGTGCATCTAACCTTAAAGAGTTGCAAAACACTGCAATCCTTTTACCTTGCAAGTTGCACTTGCTGACGTCTAGTTCCTTCAGTGTGTCGTTCTGAAGAAGCATGTTTCCGAGTTCGTCTGCAGCTTGCTGGCCGATGTGGTTTCCCGACAAATCGACTTTGCTGATAAAAGGGTTCCTCTTCAACATTCTTGCAATGTATGTCATTCCTTTGTCGCCAATGCCGTTGTCATGGAGATTTAAGGTAGTTACATTTAAACATCCTTTCAACGCCATACTAATAGCTCGTGAGCCAGAATCTCCAAGGCCATAATGGTTTAATTCGATATCCTTCGCCACACACTGCTTAAGAAACTTAGATGAAGGCTCAATGTTATTACTCTTGCAGGCCTCAAGGTAAACTTCCTGTGTTGAACGTGAGAGGTTGACGAGGTCCTCCCCTTCGTTCTCTTCGTCGGGGCTTTCGTCTTCCAAGTCCGTTTCGTAAAACTCGTCTTCTTCCATAGTTCGACTTCTAGTTCATAGAAAGGTTATGGGGTTTTTTGTCCTTTGTGACTGGATTCATTTGGCATCATTACTCCTCTGTAAGCTTAGTATTTCATTCGTCTATCGGCAGACTGACCTTGTCTTCGCTGTTTTCCTGCTTTCATACAGTGAAAAAAAAGAGAGATATCTACCCTGGGCTAACGAATGTATTTCAAGATACTTACAACGTGTATTTTCAGCCTCAGATAGATTTGACTGAGGTACGTGTTAGTGTTGAGTTTCCCTCGAAAAGGCCCCAGCACAAGACAAGCAATCAAATATAAGATTATCAATCTCCTTTCGTTCTGTTTCTAATTTAGCTCCACAATTATGTAACATAGGTTTACTTAGCGGCGTTGACAAATTACTTAGTCACAGGGCTTCTAGTAACATAGGATTTATTATGAGTGTCTGTAGACTTCGATTGGAGAACACCATATTTAATGAGTACATATTAGCCTGAAGCTTGCTGAGTTACTCACCACTCAAAAACAAAACACTCGTTAGAGACTTCTTTTTTAATTATTGTATGAAGGATGAATGTCATCAATGATAATACAGACATCAGTATAATTACTTTAACCTTGCAGTATTTCCCTGCGTGGGGTCTTGTTGAGGCAAAAGGTTTGAAACAAAGCTGCTAAATAATTCACTTTGTTTCTGTTTCTGAGATAATGAGAGGTGGAGATGAGACAAAAACTTGTCTTTGATAAAAAAAAAAACAAGGTTTCCGGAACCTTCTGTGCGTAAAATATCTTACAATATTGGAATTTTAATTACTTAGGAAACCTCTTTATTATGTAGAAGAACTATTTGTTTAATAACTGAGAAATTGATCAATTAGTTAAACTCGTTTCGCTGTAGTCTCGAACAAGATACATTTGTATTATTTGGTGCACAGTGATCAAAGAAAAATTTCATGACTCGATTTTCCGTTTCATGGAAAACTTCAAAGAATGTAAATTTTTGGACTGAATTTATTTATATATTTATATGGTCAGTGGAATGCTTGGGAAACGAGGGGTTTTAAAACGAAGGAAAATTTTTTTTAGAATTATTTTCGTTATGGATTTCCTTCGGAAACTTTTATCATTTCTGTTTTATCTAGTTTATGCAATTCGCTGCCTATACTTTTCTACTCTGCAGCTGACTGCACCAATGAGACAATGTCATATAATAGTGAGGAAATTAAGCTTCTTTTTCGACAATTCCGGCCAAAATTTTGGTGGCGAAGAGTTTCTGCACAGGGAATCTTTTAGTTTCCATCGGTTTTTGTCTGTTGTTTCATTGCCACAAACTCTTGAAACCTAACCACGCCATCGTCATCTGCGTCGAGAATGTCAAACAGCTCGTCAAGTTGAACTCTCTTGAGATGAACGCCCAGCTTTTGTAAACCTTGCACGAACCTTTCTCTATCCACAGTCATCCGAAGCGCGCTGAAATCGTTCCTGGTGATAATCCTAAAGAGATCGATCAGCCTCCAACCTCGTTTGCTAACAAAAGACAAAAACTTTTGCACCACAAGGAGCGTTTTAGGAGCGTTTTTCCTGAGAGACACTGGCATTTCAAGCACAGTGCCTCCACCTTTGACGACCGTTCCCCACTGACAGATAAATCCCGGCCGCTCATTGACCAGTGACTGAAGTTCTTGTACACACGTTTGGTCAAGCGTGGTGTCTTCCATGTCTAAATGCATCAACGCACTTGAAGTATTTTTACGAATTTCCTTGAGGAGTTTCTGAACACCGTAATCATGGAACAGATTTCTTCCAATTTTCAGCGTGTGAAGGCTTTTATTACAAGACAGACCCTCAGATATTGCCTCGGCGCCTATCTCATTAAATCCATAGTTACTGACGTCGATAACCAGCAACGACCTGTTGACAGCGAGAACCTCACCAATTTCAGTTGCTCCTTAGAAATGCTGTTACGAGAGATGTCAAGTTGCTGCAAAACTGTGTTTGTCTTGAGCCCTTTTGCTATACCTGCAACACCTCGTAGATGAATCGCATTCCAGCTGAGGTCCAAAATCTCAAGCGTGCCATTAGAAATCAAAAACCAGCCCAGTTTAATAGCGCCTTCGTCTCCCAGTTCGTTGCCTTTCAGATTCATAATTCTGAGACGAATTCTCCCACCTTGAAGAAGTTTGGGAATACCTTTCTCTTGCAAGCCGCAGTATCCCAATCCTAGATTGACAAGACAGTCGTTTTCATTCAACATTTCACCAAAACACTCGATACCTTTAGTTCCGATTCGATTTTCTGATACGTCAAGCTGTGAGACAAAGCAGTTGTCCTTAAGCATCAGTGCCAAAGCTCCAGCTCCGATAGTGGATGTACCGTTGTCGGCAAGGTTTAATTTCTTTACTGTCATGTTTCGTGCCAGTGCCGATGAAACCGCAATGGCTCCCATATCTCCGATACCATAATGCTGCAGATCCACTGATTCGGAGCGGAGCTCCCTTAAAAATCTCGAAACTGGTGCAATATCTAAGTTTTGGCACGTTTGAAAATAAATTTCCTCTTGAGTTTTATAGAAATCTTTTTCCTCCGTAAAGTTCTCTTCAAGGTCTGTGTCGTATTCCTCGCTATCGCTATCGTTTGTATCCTTGCTTTTCAAATGAACTTTGTTTTGTGTTCTGCTCAAATTTTTTGTTATTTCTTCCGCTTTACTGTAATCCATTCTGCTTCTTACAACGGAGAAAATTGTCTTTGTTTCATGTGTGAAATTTCACAGGATAGATGAAATAACCACTTTTAATTTTACCGCACCTGCGTTTCCAAATTTCATTCTTTGCGCAGTGCTATGGAAAGAATTTCTCGCTTTTCACGAAATAATATTTAAAACCCGTTGTACATAATAGAATATTAATGATTAAAAGAACCCACCGCCATAGTTTGCTAATTACTTGCAATTATTAAGCGTTTTTGCAGGAAATAATTACTTTGAAAGACTGATAACAGTCAAAACCCTATCCTCCACTCGTTTACTTTGTCGGCAGCCCGAGATTCTGTTAGGCTCAGCCATAATAGACATTTAGAGCGAAAAAAAGTTGTTGATTTATCTCACAAGACGAAGTCAGTGCGAAGGGTCTTTGCCACAGCTTTAGTATGTTGAACAATTTAGCCTCAACTTTTTTTTGTGTTTTCAATTTTTTTGTTTTATTTTCTTTTGAAATCTGAGTCAATCTTCTCTCTATATAACAATTATCTTTTTCCCTTTGGTTCATTCCTACCCCTTTGCTGTATGTACATCTCAGTAAACTATATTTACTTCTTGACATAAGTAGTAATTTCGTGATTTCAAATTCAATCACGCGAGAGTGCCTCGTATTCCCACGCTTTTTGCCGCTGCCAAAACCTAAAACATTGAATTTTCACCTGCTTTCTAGCATCTTTTTTCACATTTCAGTCAACGTTTTCATTAATTAGTGTCATGCTTTTAGTGATCCTTTTCCGCGTGATGCCTTTTTTTTTTTATCAAAGGAAGACTGAGAAAACCGGACGAAGTAGGTATTTTTTTCGAGGTATAGGGCGGGGTGGGGTGGGATGGGAGAAATGGTTTCTTTTCAGTTATGCTTGTAGACTCGTTGTCAACTCAACGAGTAATCCCAGAACTCCTTGATTACATGTAAAGTATGACGTATTGCAGTGCGCTGGATGACAGAAAGCTAAAGCTCCTGTACTTCAGAATTATGTTTGTACTGCCTGTGAAACTTTCATGAGTACCTCTGTAAACATAACCTTAAAAATGGCTAGCAGGCATAATTCCAACAACCCTTCTCAGTGGAGCGAGTGAGGAAACAAATTTTAAAAAAAACAAAGAAAGATATATTGCGTCACGTGAAAACGAGACGCAAGCATCAGTATCCAGTTGGAAGACCATTCACGACGATCGGAATAAAAACGCTTGGCGATTGAACCTTTTCCGACGCATCCGCCAAGATTTGGAACAGTCTCCCGCAACCATTAAAATCACAGCAGTAATTTCGTATTCAATTTTAATATGTAAAGCGCAATTGATCATATCCTCCTGTATGTTAATTTGCGCTATATAAATATTAAATATTATCATTAAGGGGGTTATCTTTATCGCCATAAGTCTCTTGTGGGGCTGATTTTTCAATTGCAACCCTGCTTAGTTAAATCTGAGTGACCATCACTAACACTACACCACGCTGCGAGGACACTTCCTCGCCAACAAATCACTTCACATGCCCTGTTAAGGTGATTTCTCAGAAATAAAACCATCGAAAAATTTTTTTAACCTTCCTTAAATGTTCCTTGCTCATTTTTGTTTCGAAAAATTCAATTAAAATGATAGAAAGGATAGGTCACTACGCTTGCTTAAGAGATATGACGGGCCAAACTTACGCCATTTATGCCTGTACTGACACTTATCACGCGCGTCATTTCATTGGTTCACGTTATATTTTGTGGTTGGTGGAAGCAAGGGTTTTCTAAAGTAACACTTGAAGTGAACTTGATAAGTAGAAAATATCGAGTGAATGGGGCAATATGATTTAAAGACACTCATTTCCTGCTAAGTGACTCTTTCGATATAGATATTATATCCAGATTGTACTGGATTGACCCATTTACTTGCATATTAGTGAGAGAACTTCGTGATCCCAAACAATACCATTAACTATGTGGTGAGGGCTCTGGAATTGTAATCTCGGCAATAATGAGGGAAACGAGCCAAACGAGCCGGCTCGATTGCTAAACGCTTAAAAGTGGCCCTGTGTTTTTTAGTTTAGTCCAATATTTCTTGAAAGAAAGCTCGACAGCCACTCTCTAGATGAATCCACCAATTCCAGGTTTATCTACGGTCAAACCACTCTAATATCGTTTCTTATAAATATGGTAGATTATAAAAAATTGTAACCTTTACCGATGGCAGAACGATTCAAGCTAAATCGCTTCACTGACAGGCTCACACTGTGAAGTCATACAGGTACTCTCGAACAAAAATCCAAATTGAAGGGAAATGTCAGGTGTTTGAGCGCAGGCTGGAAAGCCTTTGAAATTAGGTTGTTTCGCTTAATGCAGAGTTGTCACCACAAGTGCAATTCTGTAAACCAAGTGCCTCCATGGATATTTACTCTCCATCACGAACTTTCGGGGCTCAGATAGAACAAAGAAAAGGAAATTATGCTTCTATTCCATCGCGTGATATTTCGCTCATAATCAAGAGTGAAAAACGGCTTTCGATTATGCTCTTAGTACGCTCGCCTCTGTGATCTTTACCTATTTTAAGGGCCAATCGGTCATAAAACTAAGGATGAAAGCTCCATGACAGAAAGTACGTTGTCGGAAAGTACCGCAAAGCACCCTGCGCCAGATCTTGCGAGACACACTCTTGCTCCCTTTTTGTTGTTGTCGTTGTTGCTTTTTTTTTTTGGGGGGGGGGGGGGGGAAATTACATGACTTTCGGTAGGAATAGAAGAGGGGTACGTAGGTGGAATCAATTTCCCCAAGATACCGTAAAGCTTCTCTCGTGTTTGCCTTGAAAGCGAGAGACGGACAATAAGAAAGAATGCTGTAAAATTGTTTTCCTCAAAATTTTACCTAAACGATCTCTCGATTCACCATTCCCGAGTCTAATTTCTTCCAATTTAGGGTTAAGACATGCCATTATCGGCAATGCATTCCTAGTTTTTTGAGCGACAACCCTGAGAGAGATATTCACACGAATTTCCGACGATCTTTAGTTAAAAGTGCAAAACTTTCCCGCACAGTCGGTGGATCATTCTGAACAAAGCTCTGTTAGATACTGGTAGCAATACAGGCACCGATAACCGGGCAACTTGGTTGATTTCAGGTCTCAGCCCTCGCAATGCCTTAGTCATGTGATAATTACACTCGCAATACTTGAGTTGTATGGCTTGAGAAGCACGTATTCAACACTACTCAAAACGCTACATTTCAAGTCTCCTTCCACCTCACCTTTTTTTAGGTAACAAAAACTGATTATTATTTACTAATCGCAAACAGTTTCTAAAATCAAAACTTGTGCATGGAATAATCCACTACTTATTCAGGTGGTTAGAATGCAGTTAAACTGCTCTAGAAGTCAGAGGTGTAACGTGAATTCCACCAAAATGTAGCTACCGTATCGCTAAGATCATTCTTCGTCTGACACCTTATCGTTTAAGGATACAATGGACCTTGAAAGACCAATTTTGGGAATTTTTCTGGTGTCAGACTAAGCATTGCTAGTTAACTATTACTTAAATATCAATCTCGTAAACATCTCCTGGTTTCAGTTAAAGGTGGGGATCTTGTGACGATAGGTTTTCGTGCACTAAACTGGACTTCGCGGGAAACGTATAAAACGGGTGAAAAGAGCTTGGTAGAGACCACTCGGCTTGCGAGAATTGAAACTCGTCACAATTTCCTGGTGCACGGAGATCTATTTCGAGCGAGCTTAAACGGACGTCAAGGATGAGACAACGTTTTGGTTCCACTGTAGACTTTATTCGAAGAACACTCTAACGTACTTCATGCCAGAGTAAAAGCTAAAGAGTCATGTTTACTTAGATTATATCACTAATAGATGAAGCAACGGCATCACTAATACCTTTGCCAGACAAAAACAAAACGGTGCGAGTCTTCTTGACTTTGATTCAGGGCGTGAAATTGCGCCTAATACAGGCGCTAATGCGACTAAATTTTTTACTTTGGCGACCAAATCCTGAAAGTTAGTCGCCAAATTGGCGACTAGAACGTTTCATCATAACCTTACCTAGAGATAATATAGTGAATTAAAAAGATTTGCTAAGATAAATCCGCGACAAACTTCCTCGTTAAGTTTGTTTCCAAAACGTAGCGCATGCATCTCGATCGATAACTAGACGCCATCTTGGATTTAGATGAGCCTGAACGTTGTATATCATCCATCCTAGTGTCTACTTTGTAGCAAGTTAAAGATCTTTTCCCTAACTTAATTTTGGAGGGTCTATCTAGAACGCTGACAGCGTAAAGAAAGATTTTGTTTGTCTTTGAAAATGGTGACCAACTTTTTTTTGAATTGGCTACCACTTTGAAGAATTTAGGAGCCAAGTGGCTATCAGAAAAAAATGTTAATTCCACGCCCTGTGATTGCCTCAGCAATAGATTTAGCACAGGTATCACTAATACCATTGCCAGACAAAACCAAAAGGAAGAAAGTCTTGTTGACTTTGATTGCCTCAGCAATAGATGTAGCACCGGCATCAGTAATACCATTGTCAGACAAAATCAAATTGGTGAGAGTCTTGCTTACTTTGATTGCCTCAGCAATAGATGAAGCACCGGTATCACTAATACTATTGCCAGACAAATTCAAACTGGTGAGAGTCTTGTTGACTTTGATTGCCTCAGCAACAGATGTAGCACCGGCATCACTAATACCAGTCTTAGACAAAACCAAATCGGCGAGAGTCTTGTTGACTCTGATTGCCTCAGCTATACATGTAGCACCGGCATCACTAATACAAGTGCGAGACAATTTCAAATTGGTGAGAGTCTTGTTGACTTTGATTGCCTCAGCAATAGATGTAACACCAGCATCACAAATACCAGTGCAAGACAAATCCAAATCAGTGAGAGTCTTGTTGGCTTTGATTGCCTCAGCAATAGATGTAGCACCGGCATCACTAATACCATTGCCAGACAAATCCAAATTGGTGAGTGTCTCGTTGACTTTCATTGCCTCGACAATAGATGTAGCACCGGCATCACTAATACCATTCTCAGACGAATCCAAATCAGTGAGAGTCTTGTTGGCTTTGATTGCCTCAGCAATAGATGTAGCACCGGCATCACTAATACCATTGCCAGACAAATCCAAATTGGTGAGAGTCTTGTTGACTTTGATTGCCTCAACAATAGATGTTACACCGGCATCACTTATACCATTGTCAGACAAGCGCAAATGCGTGAGAGTCTTGTTGACTTTGATTGCCTCAGCAATAGATGTAGCACCGGCATCACTAATACCATTGCCAGACAAATCCAAATCGGTGAGAGTCTTGTTGACTTTGATTGCCTCAGCGATAGATGTAGCAACGGCATCACTAACACCATTGTCAGACAAGTTCAAATCGGTGAGAGTCTTGTTGACTTTGATTGCCTCAGCAATAGATGTTGCACCGGCATCACTAATACCATTGCCAGACAAGTTCAAATCCGCGAGAGTCTTGTTGACTTTGATTGCCTCAGCAATAGATGTAGCACCGGCATCACAAATACCATTGCCAGGCAAGTTCAAAATGGTGACAGTCTCGTTGACTTTGATTGCCTCGAAAAGGATTGCTGTTAGTCCTTC
Organism: Pocillopora damicornis; assembly: GCF_964200805.1. NCBI lineage: Eukaryota > Metazoa > Cnidaria > Anthozoa > Scleractinia > Pocilloporidae > Pocillopora > Pocillopora damicornis. The sequence goes on from NC_142675.1 coordinate 6,304,171, forward strand.
ATCCAGGAACTCAAAAATGAAATCAATCAAAAATTCGTCTAAATTGCAACCAAACAACATTGCTAACTGAAGGTGAAGATCATCTTCTTTTCTTTTACATTCCTTGATGGCCTCCAATAGAAATTTCACAATCGGAGCCTCTACGCGGACACTATTCGTAACCCGGTTTACTAAATTTAAGACAAGAGCTGCAGCTTCTTGATCGGTCTGTTCTGCTAAAATGCCGCACGTGAACAATAGCATCTGTTTCAGATTAATGAAATATTTGTCATTTGAAACTAATTCTTCAGGTGTTATTCGTTTATCTTGAATCTCGCAACAGATATAGAATGCTGCAAAGCATTCTTGAAAGCTTTTGTGTAGAAATGCATAACGCAGACTCGGCCTCAGTTTACTACCTCCGGGATAAACTGACAGAAATCCGAAGGCAGCTATGTCACTGGCATGCTCTCCTAATTCATTCTCTCCAAAATCCAACTTGTCTTGAATCAAACCATTTAACGCTATCAATCCAAGGCTTTTCAACTGCGGTTTGTAAAGGTTTGTAAGATCTTCTTTCGTATCTGGTAGTTCTCTTTTTTTCCTATATCTTTTCAAGACACATTCAATCATATTCAAATACAGCGTAGTTCTTTTTTCCGGAAGGGTACCACCAAATTCTTCACATAAAAGGCAAAGCAGAGCCGTGTTCAATGGATTGGCATACATTTCTCTAAGGTTTTCATCGTGTGATATTTGTGCCGAGAGCTTTTCAGCGAACTCTGCCTTTTCCTTGAAGTACTTGGCGATAAATTCTCTGGCTTCTGCTTCAGTAAAACCTTTGACCTCAAACAGGGTGTCACACAATTGTCTTACCTTTACTCCAGCTTCGTGTCGTGCTGTTGCCACCACCTTACATTTCGGAAGCACTCTTCCGGCAAGTATTTCTAAAATTATCGGCATTTCAGTGGAAGCTAACTCATCCAGTCCATCTAGTATCAATAAAATGCTGGATTGGTTGGCACGAATAAATTGGAAGAATTGCTGTTTGACGTCTTCGTCGACATCTCGGGGAAGAAGCTGATCATCAATGGCTTCCCAAATATTGGACTTGATATCACGACATTTTAGCATCAACACTACTTTTATGTTTGTGACGCAATCATGAGGGTTCTGCTTTTTTGTAGCCCAGTCATAAACATACTTTTTACAGTAGGTAGTTTTACCCATTCCAGGTTTTCCTTCAATTAGCACTGTTCTCGGTTCTGAACACTCTTCATGTGGATTCAAGAGAGACGACATGGTAATGATTTCGTCAGTGACGGCTCCTCTAGTTTTCTTTCTTCTGACCACTTTGAGCCTTGTAAAAATATCACCGACAAAAAACTGAAACTCTTCACACCATGGAAATGGTGAGAGCCATCCCTCACGAGTCTTGTACAGCTGGCGAATTCCATCGATTAGCTCAGTTGGATCAAAAGCACCTGAAATAAATCAAAGTGACACTGGAAAACTCGTGGATACACTTTACAGACTATAATTAAAACACAGCAATTTTACTACAAGCCGACGTTACTTTTGAATAAGTGGCCACGAGGAATATCATGTATGAAAAGAAATAATTTACAAACACCAGTTCAGCTAGCAACTTCCCTGAGAAGAAAGTTACCAGGAAAGGTCGCTAGATAGAAAGTTTACTCAACAATGTCCAGTTGCAATTAGACCACAAAAGAATCGATGTTCAGGTGCACAAAGGCGGCCAGTACAAAGTCATACGTACACGTTGGTAATTGAAAGAACTTACTGTCGGCGTCACCTTTTTGAAAACAATACAACGAAAGAACTCGCACGTATTGGAAACGGCCAAATTTGAAAAAACCAGTAAATAAATAAATTCCAAACACACACGGAAAATCTCTTAAGTTTTCCGTAACAAAACAAACTAAGCAGAGGATCTTTCGTCTACGGATCGGAAATCTTTTCAAACTTGTCATTTAGAACCATATCAATTTAAATTTAGTTAAAGACTGTCGTGTGATAGGCACTAAATTGGTAATAGATAGATCGATATGTTTCTCCACCAAGTTTCGGTGGAGAAATTGAACTATTTTAATTCGACTCTACCATCATATCATGATGGATTTCTGCTGCATTCGTGTATTAAAGACCTTCTATGTCAGTATCTGATTGAACGTCATCACCGAATGTGAGAAAGAAACGTCATCGCATTACACTGCAGGTTTCCGACTAGATTGAAATACATATTTGCTCATTCAGACCTTGTTTGGCTTAGCATAAAAAGAGATCAAAACGGTGTATTCTCAATAATGTTCTTCACAGTTAGTATGGAAATGGGGCCCAGGAACAGGAGAAGTTATATTTCACAAGGCGATTGCGTAATTAAAAAAAAAGGTCAAATCAAATGAAATCTGTAAAACCTCCAAACATAGTAAACAAGCTGCCAAGAAAAAAAGAAAAATTAGGGGTTGCACAACCACACTAGAAGGTAGTTTTTCAGAAATTTTTTTTAAAAATGGCTAAAACAAGTACGCAAAGAATAAAATCGTTTCAAACGTCAAATCAAATAAATATTTAAAACTTCAAAACATTTGAAACCAGTTGCCAAATATGAGTAACATATCGCCGCATGGCAGCTAAACAGATACGCTAAAAATTAACTTGGAGACAAGAATCAAAATCGCTCACGTGGTGCGACAGTTAACACTGTTGTTATCGTCGATTTTGAGGCTCAAAGACTCAAGTTGAGCATTCTTCTGTACGTTTGCTCTTCGTTTGCGAGGTCTCCAAAAGTGGATTTTTATCAAGAATGGAGCAAAAATTAAACGGAAATACCACCTTGATGATTTTAATGTACGGTCCGACATAATATTTCCATATGGTTCCTTGGTCTGTTTTCGTCTTCGATTTGAAGACTTCGAAGCCCTTTCTTTTCAAGTGAGTATTGTTACGCGCATTTCCTCTTCGTTTGTAAGCTCTATTCTGGTGTATTTGGAGTGATGGTGGATGGAGTGAAAAGACGACTGCAATTGCCTCTTACAGAAATTCAGACGCAAACGGCCTTTGGCAAGCTTTAGCATTTTAAAATAGTGAGCTTTTAACACTTGCAGTTAGACGTGTGATAAGACGAAACAATAGCGCAAACAATAAGATGCGCGGCTTTTGTCTCTTATTTCCGCCCTGACGAGTTAATGAGCAACGGCCATATTCCTTGTAGAGGAAGGGGCGCAAATTCTCGACCAATAAAAACCAACTAGTGCACAGCCTGCCGCTAATACAACAGATCTATTTCTCTTCTGCAGGAAAATGTCTCGAGAACAATATGCAGTCTGGACGATGAAAAACCCAGCAAGATCATTTTAGCATAAGGCCTACGGCGAAACGCCTTTGTATCACCCCAAACATATTAGAGCAGGAGACAATAGCATGATGTTGGGGACAGAGGCAAACCCAACAGGGGAGGCTTGCTATTCTCATCCCCAGTTTTCTGCGTCTCCACCAGTGGAAGACCTGAGAAACAATGCAGAACCTTAAACGGAAGCTACGAAAGCTGAAGTAACTAATACGCCTGTAAGCCAAATATAGAAATGCAGAAACGCCATGAAACTGACAGATTGAGGTAGAAAGTAACAGCAATTAAATTAAAAGCCAACGATTATGTGATTTAAAGATACCTAATTAATGATAATGATGAGGAATTTATATAGCGCTAAAACTATAAACAATATTCAGAAGCACTTTACATAAGTTAAAGTTCTATACTAATTAAAATTAAAATATTCAAAGGCAATAAACCTTAGAACTATTAAAACAAACTAAAACAGAAATGTTTTGAGTTGCTTTTTAAAAATGGCGAGACTACTACTTGTTCTTATAGTTAATGGAAGCGAGTTCCATAAAACAGGTGCAGCATGAGCAAAGGTCCGATCCCCAAGTGAAGAGTAGTTGGCTTTTAGAACGAACAGAAGAGATTGAGCAGATGAGCGAAGAGCATAATTAGTAGCTGATTTCAGGGACAAAAGATCTTTAATGTAGGGAGGACTTTGGTTGCGTAATGACTTGTAAACAAAGAGGAGCAATTTAAACTGAACTCTGAATGTTACTGGGAGCCAATGTAGGTCGATAAGTGCAGGTGTGATATGATCAAATTTCGGAATCTGAAAAATCCCTCTAGCCGCAGCACTCTGAACTTTCTGTGAGCGATCGAGTTGATATTTAGGTAGACCGAAGAAAAGTGCGTTACAGTAATCAAGGTGTGAGGATATAAAGGCGTGGAGTAGTGTCTTAGTCGATTAAACAGTAAGGAATTTTCTGACCTGACTTATGTTATATAATCCGCGAAAGGCCTTGCTACAAATCTTGCCCATGGGAACGTTCATTCGCAAATGGGCATCGAACCAGGATTCAAGGTTCCGGACGCTTTCTAAAGCTTTAATGAGGGTGTCACCAATAATAATAGATTTAATAGATGCTTTTTCAAGTTGTTGGCGGGTGCCAATAATTAGAAACTCAGTTTTTGCGTCGTTGATCATTAAACGTTTAGCAATAAACCAAGAGCGAACATCAGCAATGCAAATTTCAATCGCAGAGACAGCGTTAATTTCGAAATGGATAGAGAAAGGTGGGAAGGAGAGGTAAATCTGAATGTCGTCAGCATAACCATGGACGGAAGGGAGATGCTGAGAAATACTGTTGAAGAGGCGGGAGACGAAGAAAGTGAATAAAATAGGCCCCATAGGCCCCACAGTTCAGATTAAAGTCATCAGAAGTCTTATCACCAACAAGTGTACGTTGTTTGCGACCGGACCGAAATCAGTCGAACCAATTTAAAGCAGTTCCGACGACTCCAAAATCCTGTTGCAAGATATTCAGAACAATGGAATGTTCAGTGGTGTCGAAAGCAGCACTAAGGTCCAAAAGTACAAGAAGTGTCACTTCTCTATTATCCATACTCATGAAGATGTCGTTTTGAACCTTTAATAGAGCAGTTTCAGTCGAGTGATACTTACGGAAGCCGGACTGGAATTTAGGGGAGGGGCATTTTTTTTACAGTGGACGAGAAGTTGTTGAAGTGCAGCCTTTTCCACTACTTTGGAAATGAATGGAAGATTCCTGATTGGACGGAAATTTTATGGACCAAATCAAGTCCAGGTTTTTTCAGGAGAGGAAAGACAACGGCGGTTCTCCAATTTTCTGGAACGTGACCACTGAGAAGAGAGAGATTTACCATCTCAGTGATAGGGGGCGCTAATACATCAAGACAGGACTTCAGTAGTCATGTAGAAACAGGATCCAATGGACAAGAGGTATAGTAGGATTCTCGAACAATCTTAGACATTTCTTCGATGGATAGCGCGGAAAAACTCTTCAGATTCTCCAGAGAGAGTCTCGAAACAGAATCCCAGTACCACCACCACGGTTGTGCAATTGTCTCGGAAAATTCTTGAAAAAAATAGCTAGTCACAGATAACTGAGCAATACTAACGGAGTCAGAGTAATTTAACCAGGTCTCGGTAACGGTGCACAGGCCGATGTCATTTTCAACGACGTGGTCAATGATGCTCTCGATCTTATTCCTAACAGATCTTGAATTGAAGACCGCAAAGTTTAGAATTGAACGCGGGGTAATGAGCCAATTTGTATGAAGTGAGGAGTTCGTCGAAGTAACGCTAGAGGATACGTGATTGTTTGTGTTCAAAGGTGTGACGACGTAGAGGTTATTTGAAATGGATCCTTTATGCAAATTATCGCTTCCTCGGTTGGCGCGTGGATAAGAAACCAGGGATTCAATTTTGTGAATATTTCTAGCTTTCCTTTCTCTGACTCGACAGTCAGCGCTGCATCTCCTGTAGGTCGATGATACTGGCGATGAACAAGACCAGTGAGAAAATCGATGGAAGACGTCTGAATAGTAGGAACCACAAATTCCAACATGGCAGGTGTCAGCATTATTCGTAGACAACAGTTTATTACCTGGATACGAGACTAGGCAAGAAACCGTAGGTAGGCAGGTTGGCAAATAAATTGGTTTCTTCTACAAGGGACCAGGATTTAGCTTAACATCCATGTGGACAGATAAATCTTTTGGTAAAACCAAACAGGTCGAACCATGTTTGTACCAAACTGAAATAGGCCGCCTCGGAAAATTTAGTTCTTGGTTATTCTTGATAAAAGATGTCTTTGCGTTGAACTTGGTCAATATTGGGTAGCAGAGGCTTTTAGGTTGCCATATCATATAAAATTGTAAGATATAAAACAAGTTCAAAAGCGAAATAAAGCGGCAAGTACAAACATAAACGGCTGCCATCTTGATCGGCGCTTACATTAACCATTCAGTCGTCATCACCACAAGGGTCCTTCCTTCCTGAATTTAACAATCAGTGAAATCGGATTGATAAGATAAATTCATGTAGGCCCGTTAACGTAAACGTAAAGTTTTTCCTATTTCACTTCTTATCTGCGCCAGTGCAAATTTCGTGCTCTCTCAAAATCATAATCATTAAAATTCACTATTCCCAGGCCGGTAAAAACTTAAGCATCGAGAGAGGCTAAGTTAGAGGAATAGCTGAAACTGAATGATGTCATTCTGGTTTCTTTCCCCTGTTTTTGCTTCTGTACAATGCTACACGAAAATCATTCGATGAGTCCGGCTTCAATGTCATTGAGCTTTGTCTTCAGCCATTCACTAGGGAAATATAAAATCCGTTTTCAGCTACGGAAAGTTGAAATTGATTCCCGTTCGGTTATTTTACCACAACTTAATTTTCTACACTGCCAGGCTCTGGAGGATTTCAAATTTTCTTAAATCCAAGAAAGGCCTTTCCAGGTCGCTATTTAACAATGTGTACTCCAAATCTATAACATTTCATTACATTCAAGGTAGAGGAGATTATTGTACCCCTAAATAAAAACATCTATGAAATAAGACAATGACCTTCTTCGTCCTAAATTTCAGAGACATGTATGTGTCCTGTCAGGGAACGTAAAAAGTCAGTAAAGAGACCAGAGTAAGATAAATAAGATTTTTTGGTTGCTCATTGATGAGAAGTTGCAATATTATTACTTCTTGTTTTTTCCTTACTTTCTAACGAGTAGCAACCACAGTTAACGCTTATCAGTTAACAATCAAAACATGTTTGAAATAACACAAGTTTGCTCAAGTAAAACCTTACAATCATGCAACATTGATGGACTGAGACCAAGCCCAAAAATACAACTAAAACTTCAGCCCAATGAGAATATGAGGGAGTGCCAGTTCTGGCCTGATTTGTTTCACTGTTCCCAGCAACTGACCTTCTGCTGTGCCTTTTTCTACTGAAGCGGTAAGAAAACCAAGCTTTTCTCTCATCTCTTTCATTTCAATCTCGATCTTCCCGATTGTGTCTGTAAAATGTAAATTCATATAGGCTCGTTTAGATGTTGTTTTGCTAAGCGCAGAAAGAGAACAAAAATGCAAATGATTTTACTCACAATTTGTAACAAAATAGGAGTTAACGAGGATAATATTTGAAAGAAAAGTTCACATTAAGATTTGCCTTTCCAGCTACGAAATGAAGTCGTTTGAGTCGCCGTCACTGCCTGCAATCCCGCAGCCGAATTCTTATCACTATGAAACGCATCACTCTCAAAGAACGACAAATCGCGGTAAAAAGACCTTGATTGAAACAATTATTTGACTTAATACGCCAAGGTGGTGGCTCCCGTGCACAGCCCGAGTCTTTTACTCATGCTCTTAACATTGCGTGGACTTAATCCACCAAGGCCAAACTCCAGGCCTAAACGACAACTACAACTTCAGCCCAAGGAGCTTGTGAAGAAATGCATATTATGGCCATTTTTTTTTTCTGTCTCCAACAACTGACCTGATTCTGTGCTCTTCTCTACTGATGTCGTTAGGGAAGCAAGCTGGTCTTTCACCTCTTTAATTTCACTCTCTATCTTCCCGGTTGTGTCTCTCACGATCTTCTGTACAGAATCTTTAATGTTCGCTGAAAATCAAAAAAGAATAAATAACTTAATCCATCTGTAGAAACCGTAGTTGTGTTTTTTTAAGATACAAAACAACAATAAATTCGTAAACGATTACTTGACGGCTTTTTCACAAGCTGCTGTTCTTGTCGAAATTAAACAGTGCACAAGTTGGAGCCCTGCTACTTCTACATGACACTGAAAACAAGTCTTCTTACCTTCCATCTCTTCAAGTTTGTTCTTAATGCTATCGTCGTCTTTCTTCCACTGCTTCATCAGCTCACGATAATGCTCTTCGATATCCGGATCCATGCAGTCGTGCTCAAGACTGTTGATATCTGCTCGAAAATGAGTTCCTCCCAGTCTCACCAAAGCTTCTCGTATCTCCTGCCAATAAGCACTGAAGCTAATGTCATCTACAGCAGCTTGAGAGGTATGGCCGTTCACAGTGTTCCTGTAATACTTCACTCTGGCGATATCATCTGCAATACTTGTGTTAGCAGCTGGGGGAAGATGGTCCCAACCAGTGGCAGGAGGGCTCAAACCACAGATATTTCTAAGCAGCACTGTTAGGAGGGTAATGTCAAAGGTTGCGGATGACACGGGCGAATGAGCGGGATAAAGCTTCCCCCATTGAGTAGGATTCAGCACTTTCTTCTTCCCTCTGTACAGTGATTGCAATATAGGGTAGTGCACAGAGGTACTTCCCAAAACTGTGTGTAGAGTGGCTGGTGGATGTATTTTATCAAAAGTGGATCGCAGTACCTGAGATCCAACATCCACCAGAAGACGACACAGCCTGGCATAGTTGGTCGTCTCTTTTGATGAGGCAAATGACGAGGAGGCGGCAGCCATGAAAATAACCTCACCAAGAAAGTTTCTGTCGAGCATGAAAATGAATTTTAGGCAAAATTAGTAAACACCACTCTTAAAATAGAGCTTTTGAGATCTAACGAATGAGAATGGAAAACGTTGGTTATCATCATGGGTGTCTTATCTTTTGAAGCCCCTATCACCAAGGAAGGGCCTATATTTGGACATTTTGAAAGGACTTAAATGATCTCATAACAACCTGTCAATATTTGTCTTTCAATTAACATAATGCAAACTATAAACAAAACTAGAATGCAATAACTAGTTTTGGGTTTTTATGGAACTGTAAATCGAATAAGTATGATCTCAATACAATCATGACTAGCTATAATCCAGTTCAACCCGAGCAAACTGCGAGCAAAAGTACCAGTGACAAAACATGATCGGAATGTTAAAAAAAAAGCAATTCACAACAAATATTTCTTCTCCTCTCAAGCGTGTTTGAAGATTTCACAGCAGACAGCCAGTCAGCCAGGCAAGAAGGTAGGTAGGTAGGTATGTATGAATGTGACCCAGTACATTACATCATGACTATAAATAGCTTTAAACAGTTTACACTAGATAATCTATGAACTAAAGTAGAAAGAAACGAACTAGTTTTGGGGGTTTTGAGAGAGCCTTTAATACACGAGATGTTCTTGATCTCAAAACAAGTATGATAAGTTATATTACAGTTCACTCATAACAGACTACACACAAAAGCATTGGAGATAAAACACAAATGGCAAATGTTGCCTTTCCTTTCGAGTACAAGAGAGGACTTGCGAGCAGATGAGCAGGCAGGCGAACAAACAAGCAGGCGAACAAACAAGCAGGCGAACAAACAAGTAGGCAAACAGCTTGGCAGCCAGGCTGGAAGGTAGGCAGATGATGTGTAATGCGGGTGGTACAGAGCCAGTTAACCACAAAATCAATAATGTAACGACCATCAATAACATCAACTTGATCAGAATATCATTATTATCTATTAGCTCTGGTCACAAATTACTTCTTGACTTATTATATCATCAGCACCAATACAAGTGCCCCACCTTTGACCACAAAGTAATAGAGCTCTGGAAAAATCCAACAACAACTTAAATCTAAACAGTAACCTTTAAAGCACCAATGCTTTTAAGGTTACAGTGCTTAACTTCCACATTCAGATGGAAATAAGTTTATCAATACTGCGGTGACGTAACTACCAATATGGATGTATACTGTGGATACATAACTACCAGTATGGACCTTTCTGTTGTGACATGACAATTAGCATGGAACTACAATGGTGACATGACTACCAGCTTGGGATCTACACTGCAGTGATATGACTACCATCTTGGTAACTACACTGTGGTGGTGACATGAGCGCCATTGTGGTACCTTCACTGCGGTGATATGACGAACACGGGACCCACACCACGGTGACATAACCGTCAGAACAGGACCAACACTAAGGTGACTAGACTACCAGCATGGGACCTACACTGAGATGATATGACTGCCAGCAGACCTTCACGGTGGTAGCACGACTACCAGGTTTCGATCTACCCTGTGGTGACCTGACCACCATCATGGTACCTACACCGTGGTAACTTTACTATCACCATGGAACCTATACTGTGGTGGCATGACTACCAACATGGGACCAACCCTGTAGTTACCTGACTGCTGGCATGGGATGTACACTGTGGTGACATGACTACAATCATGGTACCTACATGGTTAAGACATTATTACCATCAAAGAATCTTTACTGTGGTGGCATGACTACCATTGTGGTACCTACATTGTGGTGACATGACTACCATCATGTTACCTACACTGTGGTGACATGACTACCATTGTTGTATCTACACTATGCTAACATGACTACTAACATGGTACCTACAATGTGGTGACATGACTACAATTGTGCTACCTACACTATGGTGACATGACAGCCAGCAGACCAACACTGTGGTGACATGCTGATCAGGTTGGGATTTACCCTGTGGTGACATGATCTATCATGGTATCTACACTGTGGTAACTTTACAACCATCATCTATACTGTGGTGGCATGATTACCAACATCAGACTAACACTGTAGTTACCTGACTGCTGGAAGGGGATGTACACTGTGGTGACATGACTACAATCATGGTACCTACACTGTGGAACCTATACTGTGGTAGCACGACTAGTAACATGCGATTTACACTGAAGTGACCTGACTGCTGTCAAAGGATTTATACTGTGATGCATGAAGACCACCAACATACCCACTCAGTGGTGACTGAAATTCCGTTATGCTACCTCCATTCTGGTGACATGACCTTTATCATGGCACCTACACTGCGATGAACGCACTACCATTCTGGTACCTACACTATGGTGATATGACAACCATCAGAGTACCTACACTGTAGTGACTTGACTACCATTGTGGTATCTACACTATGGTGATATCACTACCATCATGACTACTATCATCACGGTAACTACACTGTGGTGACTTGATTAGGTACCACAATAGTACTCATGTCACCACAATGAAGATACTGCAATGGTAGTCATGTCACCACAGTGTAGGTACCTTGATGGTAGTCAAGTCACCACAGTGTAGGTACTACAATGGTAATCATTGAGGTACCTACACTGTGGTGACTCGTCTACCTTTGTGGTACCTACATTGTGTTGACGTAGCCACTAACATAGTACCCTACAATATGGTTACATGACTATTGACATGACTATTAACATGGTACCTACACTGTGGTGACATGACTACCATCATGGGACCTGATGTGCTGTGATGACATGACTAAAATTGTGGTACTCACACTGTGGTGAGATGAGTACCATCATGGTACCTACAGTGTGATAACATGACTATGATAATGGTACCTACAACATGGTGACATGAATACTAACATGGTACCTCCACTGTGGTGGCATGACTACCATCACGGAACCTGCTACACTGTGGGGACATGAGTACCAGCAGGGATCTTACACAACTACCTCAAAGTTAAAGGATGTGGTGAAGAGGGTCAGTCAGTCATTAGGTTTGAGATTTGTATCCCCTGTACCAGAATTTGTCATGTAAATTTAACATGTCTTCATGCTTTGAGTAATTGTTGTTGTAAATAAAAGCTTTTTGAAATCTCCAGACTGCTTGGTCATGCTGACATGCATACCACAGAACTTTCTTGAATATTCCATCAAGTTGCCTAGTTATTACATAATATTTCTAAAATAGTTCTTTTGTAAGCTTCTGGAATGTTCCAGAACACTTTGTGAATGTATATAGAGACTCAGGTATGTGGTAGTGTTAGTTGTTGATGTCAGAGCGATGACTGTTTTGAAAGCTATACCGAGAGAGAGTTACAGAGGAAAATTACCTATTTTAAGGAACTTTAGAGACAGCAGTGACAGTGGTGAGCTAAAATATAAACTGTAGTGGGCTTAAGTAAGTTTATCAAGGATAAGTACTATACTGCTGTTAGGAGTCTCTTCTTGGTAACAGTATTACTCATTGTGTAATAAAGTAGTTGAGTTTGTAGGATTATAGTGTTTTTCTGTCGGTTAGGTTATACTGCTACACACATTTTTTCAAAAATGTTTAAATTTTTTTGCAAAGATAAGATGCTGGTCAGCCACTGTGAGATGGTGGTTAGGAAGTTTCAGGGTAAAAAGCATCAGTTGACAAGTGTAAATTACTTTGAGATTGCTTAGCTTTACAGAAGTGTGCAATGTGTGACTGTATTAAAGATGAACTTGTTTTGATTATATTAGTAAACAAGATTTATAATCAATACCTTTCTAAGAAACAATCAGAATTCCATTGGTTAAAGTTATCAAAACAAATAAAAGAAACCGTATTATTAACCCTTTTAATCCCAAGATACAATTCTCAATTATGTGAGTTTGGAGAATTTGGTATTGGTCACCAATAATTCTTAGACTGACATATTTTTCTCCTCACTTGTCTGCTTAATATTGTATTGATCTTTTAAGTAAAAATGCTCCAGTGATCACTCGTGGGAGTTAAAGGGTTTGAAACTATGCCCAAAGAAATGGCACACAAAGGCAAATTACTGTTCAGTTGCATTTATTTTCATCTTGATTCAAATTTGGTTGAGTTTGATTATTTCATTGATCCAGAACCCAGAAGAAGACTTGGTTGGCCTTGGTTGAAAACCAAACTAAGTCATACACAATCCAATAAATGATTTCCATTTTGTTCAATTTGCTTAGTCTTTAATTCCCAAGATCTGACTGTCAATTCTCTTTTCTAGCTGCTATACATTTCCTTATAAATTAGTTTTGAGAATTTGGTGTTAGATCAAGACAAAAAACTCTACCTCTTAAGTGTGAGTATTCTCATCACCTGTTTGCTGGATAATGTATGGATATTAAAGGGAGAAGTTATGTGTTAATCACTACTGGGAGTAAAAGGGTTGATATATATAAGTAATCAAGCTAACCATATAGCAGTCGTTTAGCTTCTTTGGATCAATTTAATATTTTTATACTAGTCTTAGCTTTTAAGGCAATTCATGGATCAGTGATTTAATAAGTGTTAGGCCAAAGTCCACTTAGAATCTTAGATCCAATGGTACCTTGCTAGTGATGCCACCTAAGGAGAAAATGCCTTCTACACTTGATGCTAGATCATTTCATGCTGCTGCACCATATTTGTGGAATAGTTTTTCTGGCTAAATTGTGTGCTATTCCATCACTGACAATTTTTAAATGCAATCTTAAGACCTACCCTTTTGGTCAGGTTTTTCTTTAACCATTTCAGACAAAAATTTCATTTTATCTAAATGTTTATGAATATTATTTAAACAGATTTGTTTTCTTTTATTGTAAGCCTCATTTATATTACATATGGTATACTAAGATTTTATAGATTAGTTTTAGAGGTGAATCATTGTGAAGTGCTGTTTATCATTTCTGTGCAAATAGTGCTACAGAAATACTAGAATTATTTTTACAATTATTTGTGTTTCCATAATTTTGCTTGATTTGCCAACTGAAGCAAATTCTAGGACTGAATTTGACTACGTTTAGTTGTTCATTAGGTTTCATCAACCAAGTTGATCATATAAACTAGCGATGGTAAAAAGTTTCTAGAGCTAAGGTTTTGAGTGTTTGCCTTTCAACAGAGCAAATAACAATTTTGCTTGATCTACAAATGTTTGATTGTCCATCCCAAGAATATACTGCACTGCAATTAAATGTCTAAAACCACAAAATTATTGCCAACTCTCCTTAAGCAACAAGGTGGGTTTTAATACAAAGAACCCTTTGTCACCAAAGATAAATAGACTAAGAGAAACAGTTTTTAAAAATAACTTCTCCAAGATCGGCATAGGAAAACAGCTCACTTGAATTAAGTTATTATTATTCGCCTGATTGCGTTTGTAATTTGCAGCCATAAAATCATTCGAAACCGTGTGGCTCAAAAGTATACACCACCAGAGATTGCAATTTCAACACACACCAGAAAACACACGAGTTCGCATGGAAAGTTTCATTTGCGACAAAACCGAAGGATTCTGACACCCTTTAAAAGGAGGTAAGTTTTCACTTTCAGTTTCGACTGCGCTCAAGAAATTGCATTCTTTCCATCCAGAAACTTCCGCCTTCACCTACAACGCTGCTCGTCTTCGAAAATTTATTTGCCATCGCTGAACTATCGCACAACACCTGCTACAAAATGATACAGCCGCTCTGATTGCAAAACAGATCCATACCAACGTAGATGATTCGATGACAATGCTTACAGATGTTGAGCTCGGGTGTGATACGTGCCGAAATGAAATTCAGATGCATATATTGCGTCTGTGACTTACCCTAAAATGATCTCCGAATTGAATAATAACGCAGTCTTTACCAAAATGGTTCAATGGTGGCCCTGCAAAGAGAAACATATTGCGACTGAGTCAAAGAAACTGCATTACTTACTTCAATAATTTGAGACAAACTCTAAGATTAGGGAATTAGTGCACTGGTCGAACTGAAAAATCTTGCGCCATTTTCTCCGCTCTACCAGAACAATGACCTAACTTCACTCAACTACTTCAAAAAAGGGAAGCGTATAACTCTAACAATCTTTCTCTTTTGGCGCCCTTTAAGAAACATTTTTTTTTTTTTTGACAAATTTCCACTTGGAAAGCGATCTGTTAAAGGAAGGCAACTCGTTTTTCTATTCAAGGTCCGTCCAGAGGCGATCGAAACATTGATTGCTGTGTCTGCACAAACTAACAAGATCACAATTGTTTCAGCTCGAAAATACCTCGGATGGACTTCTGTGAAAATTAACCATATATTTCAAGTTCTCGACACCCAAATGTAACCAGGAGTTGTTGTATCAAGTGTGGAAATGCTTTTTTGTTTATCGTGCTTCAGTGCCATCGCGTGATACCGCTTATGTTCAATCATCCGGATGAAATCGATCACGCGTAAGACTACAGCCACAGTGTAAAAGAAACCTTCGGAGCGATTATGGTCTAATTACACTCACCCATGTTATCCTCATCACCTTTTTGGCCCAATCGTTCATGGACTCCTGGAAGTCAGCTAGGCGAGATACTGGGACGGAAGGTAAACTGAGGAGGTGAACACGGCAAAGCAGCTCGGGCAAGATCATGTGACCCATACGATTGTTCCTTCTCAAGTTCATCCCAGGCCCTCTTTTAAAAATCAGGCAGTCGAAGACAAGACTGCATGTAGCGTAATTTTTGTCGCATTAGAAATAGAGGTTGCACAACCAGACAAGAAGGTGGTGTTTCAGAAAATTTTTATTCACATACAAAACAGAGAACCTGACGAATCCCACATATTTATGAGTATCCTGTTCCAAATGAGAAAGACAATTCAAGAATATAGTAACTATAACTGACTCTCAACCAATAATTAAATGGTAACATATGCATACTGATGATAGTTATAATTAAGATAAGTACAATGATAATAATAAAATTAGTAATGGTAAAGATAATTTATAGGGGCTAGCTCAATAATTTCATTGTTCGTCTATCCTCTAGGCTACAGTAATTATTAATCAAAACTATGCTTCGTTTAATTTTGCTTGTTAATTATAAATCATTTTTCTTATTTCATTGCGGATCCATCTTCGAGAGACTGTTATTTCCCAAAATAAGGCATTCCACGTTTTAATTTATTCCGTCATTCCGTGTTTAGGATATTCCGCCATTCCGCCAATCTACCGTTCCATAATTCCGTAGAACATGGTCAAAATATCGTATTTCGGACCAGTAAATTAGCGGCTCTTCTGAGCAGTAATCGCTGATTAAAATGGTAAAATGCTCCATTTCGAATAACAAAAATTTTTTCGAATTTTTCCAGTATGTGCACATCTTACCTATTAAGATATCCTGCAAAGTTTCAGTTTTCAATTACACGGCCCGAATGCGTCATTATTCAATTTATTAGAGATGTTTATCATCTTTTGCAGTGTCACGGCAAGAACTCAAAAAAAATTAAATCTCCGGATATACTGGGCATAACTCGCTGATTCAAACGGTAGAACGCTCTCTCTTCAAAGTAATAAAATTAAATTTAGTAAAAAGATAATTTTCCTCAAGGTTTTCATTACACGCCGATCCCACCCAAAAGATACTTCTGCAAAGAAAAGTTTTGTGCATCCTGAAATGATTGTGAGATGTTTATCGTCTTCTGTAGTGTCACGGCAAGAACTGAACTTGAGATTTTTTTAGGCACAAAATAATTTGTTTCAAAGGCTTTGTTCTTCCATTAGTGTACGCTGCACCCAATAATCTCTGGTGTGAACTTCGGTTTACGAAGATGCTCCGAAATAAACGATAAGTGACATCGGGTCAAGATCGGATGAAGTTCGGCATTTTCTCGTAACCATCATTTACTCACTCACTCATTTTGATAACATGTATGGCTTCGCCTCCAATAGGAGGCAGTAGCCACAAAAATTAAAAAGAGTTCGGTCCCTGGCTTTCGTGCAGATCGAGAAGACGCTCATCTGGGCAAGTTAGAAAGAAAAAACAGACTTAACAAGTCGGAATGCCTTAGCTTCTGGTGGCGCGCGAGAAAATAAAAAATCGCGCGCGAGAGAAGAGGGAGCACACGAACCCTCGCTGTCCAGGTACCTTTTCTCCTTCCCTCGAGTGGCCCTGGAAATCGCACTGCGTTTATACTTAAAAAAGAAAAAGCGACTACAGTTAACTCATCACAGGATATGAACCTTATATCTCTCCTTCTTCTTATATTTTCCATTTTATTTGTTTTTGTTTCATGTCTTGCGCCGTCAAATAGCTGACATTTGAAAAGCAAATGGTTAGCGCACCATATTTCTTTTCCCCTCAGAAATTTCGTTAGTGGCTCGATGCATTTACCATTTCTGACAGTGCGATATCTTCCCTGCTGCATAATATGTCAATGTGGTATTAAGTACAAAATAAAAACGTGCCTAAATTATTGTAAACCGAGGTCTCCTTGCTATGAGAACGTAAAAGTTGATGATTTCCTGACGTTTTGTTCTGTACGGTTCGGCTAAGAAAAGTGTAAAGTCTTAAAATGCACGTGCTGCACTATTGTTTTGCTCATTAGATCTTTGGGTTCGCTACCTTCTCATTGCCGTCGCCGTTGTGGTTTTCTATAAGTTTCTAGAATTTTATGAAGTGCGCGTAAGAGCTGCGCGTGGGTGAACTTTGCACATACAAATGTAGTTATGACGTCAATTGCGCACTTCGAATTCATTGACTTCATTGAAACCCGAGTCTGTGATGATTACGCTGTCTCCTGACGGTTCACCGTCTGGACAGTCTCCAGCCAGTGAGATGAAGCATCCGTATCCAGACATTTTGGAATCCTTAACACCATTGTCTCCCATTCCTCGTGTAAAATTCAGCTCACAATCGGGTGAGAACGCAAGGAATGGAACGATTGCGCCCGAAAGCAACCTTGCAGCGGATTACGACGTAGAGCGTGCTCAGCGGCTGAACAAGACTCGCTGGTGGAACAAAGTTTATTCCAATGTTGAAATAATTTTCACTGATGAAGTCAGTCAACGGTTTCAAAGTTTTGAAATTTCTCTATCAGAAGTATCTGAAGTGCAAAGGGAGACGAACGTATAACTTACAAAAACTAGTATCAGCATGTGTAAAGAATATGACGCGAACCACTTCTTCCTGTTGACGGCAAATCATCTTGGGGCTGGCATAGATGAATTTATTATTCCACCATTACTCCATTTCACCGTATTAGGGCGGTGGAACACGAAAAATACGCCGCGGTATTTCTGTAAGACAGGATAAAAAACGGACGCAAAGCAAGCAATAAAATAACGGCATTAAAATACTTAAACTTTCTTTTTTTTTTCCTTTTGGTTGCCATGACTTTTTTTAGCAACGAATTGTTGAACCAGTCTTATTTTTTCTGTTGATTCTGTTGATACTAAAGAACCCTTAAATTGTTTCCTTTCTGTTGTTTTCGTTTTTCGCGTACGCCTTATGTGATTGATACGATGCTCAAATAAGGCCAAAAAAAAAGTATTTCCAAAACTAGAAGCCAGACTACTGCTTAGTTCATCCTTTGAGAAAATCAGGAAACAGATACGAAATTTTCTCTTTTATTACAAGATGTTTTGCCGCAGGATTTATTTTGACGACAACCAGGCAAGCCCAAACCAACTTTAAAAGGTTACCGAAATCAATACTTAATCCGAACGTCTTGTAGAACTACTCGATATATTTCTTTTTCATTAACTGTAGTTTTAAAGAAAGAAAGGTGTTTACGTATTGTTAATAATATTAGCCTTGTGTACACAGGAAACACAGATAAGTAATTCAAACAAGTTCAGGGTATTGCTGCCTTCTTCATGGTTAAACGGCGACCGCTTTCCTCTTGAGCTGTCGCCCCTTGAGGTTGATATCGTTCCCGCGTCCAAAGGACAAACTCCTGAAAGACGATCACTCCATTGCCGTTGTTTTCCATTTTATCGAAGAGCTCTCTTATGTGAACGTCATGCATTGGTGCGTTTAATTTTTTCATTCCTACCACGAAGTCCTCTTTACTGAGCTTGAGACCATCGCGGTCTTTTGACAAAATTTTGAACAGGTCGATCAAACGATGCCCTTTCGTGCGAATGAAGGCCAAGTACACGTCCAGGATCTCAGGTCGCTTGGTTTGATCTGAGAGTCGTTCTCCTGTTATACTGATATCCCAGGAACAGGTGAGAGCTTCGAGTTCACGTGCACAGTCCTTATCAAACACGATATCATCGAGTTGAAGCTCTTTTAAGGCGCTGGATGTGTTCTTTTGAATGGCCATCAACAAGACTCGTGCGCCGTAACTTTGGAAAGGATTTCGTCCAGCTTTTACAACCTCCAAGCTTTTGTTTGTCCTTAAGAATTTGGCTATGGCCGCAACACCGTTCTTAGTGATGCAGTTACTTCCAATATCCAGGACTTTGAGCGTCTGGTTACACGACAGTGCCTCTTGAATAGCAGTAACGCCGTCGTCTAGAAGACCATTCCAAGCAATGTTTACCTCCTTAAGGCGAGTATTACTTTTCAAACCCTCGGCCAATGCGCGAGCCCCTTGAACACGAATGCTATTCCAACTGACGTCTAACATATCAAGAACCGCGTTGACTTTGATGGCTGAACCCAGAAAGGTGGCTCCTTTATCACCGATGTCGTTGTATGATAAATTTAAGTAGGTCAATGGTGCATCTAACCTTAAAGAGTTGCAAAACACTGCAATCCTTTTACCTTGCAAGTTGCACTTGCTGACGTTTAGTTCCTTCAGTGTGTCGTTCTGAAGAAGCATGTCTCTGAGTTCGTCTGCAGCTTGCTGGCCGATGTGGTTTCCCGACAAATCGACTTTGCTGATAAAAGGGTTCCTCTTCAACATTCTTGCAATGTATGTCATTCATTTGTCGCCGATGCCGTTGTCATGGAGATTTAAGGTAGTTACATTTAAACATCCTTTCAACGCCATACTAATAGCTCGTGAGCCAGAATCTCCAAGGCCATAATGGTTTAATTCGATACCCTTCGAAGCAATCAAATATAAGATTATTAATCTCCTTTCGTTCTGTTTCTAATTTAGCTCCACAATTATGTAACATAGGTTTACTTAGCGGCTATCACAAATTGCTTAGTCACAGGGCTTCTAGTAACATAGGATTTATTATGACAGTGTCTGTAGACTTCGATTGGAGAACACCATATTTAATGAGTACATATTAGCCTGAAGCTTGCTGAGTTACTCACCACTCAAAAACAAAACACTCGTTAGAGACTTCTTTTTTAATTATTGTATGAAGGATGAATGTCATCAATGATAATACAGACATCAATATAATTACTTTAACCTTGCAGTATTTCCCTGCGTGGTGTCTTGTTGAGGCAAAAGGTTTGAAACAAAGCTGCTAAATAATTCACTTTGTTTCTGTTTCTAAGATAATGAGAGGTGGAGATGTTTATATACTAAATGTTTAAATGAGACAAAAACTTGTCTTTGATAAAAAAAACAAGGTTTCCGGAACCATCTGTGCGTAAAATATCTTACAATATTGGAATTTGAATTACTTAGGAAACCTCTTTATTATGTAGAAGAACTATTTGTTTAATAACTGAGAAATTGACCAATAAGTTAAACTCGTTTCGCTGTAGTCTCGAACAAGATACATTTGTATTATTTGCTATCGTTTGTATCCTTGCTTAACAAATGAACTTTGTTTTGTGTTTTGCTCAAATTTTTTGTTGTTTCTTCTGCTTTACTGAAGTCCATCCCGCTTTTTACAACGGAGAGAATTGTTTTTGTTCCACGTGTGAAATTTCACAGGAAAGATGACGTAACCACCTTTTAATTTACAGCATTGGAGAGGGGGTTTCTTTTCGTTTATGCCTGTAGACTCATTGTCAACTCAACGTGTAATCCCAGAACTCCTAGCTCACATTTCTGACGTAGTGCAGTACACTGGATGACAGAAAATTCCAGTTCTTCAGAATCATGTTTGTACTGCCCGTGAAAGTTTCATGAGTACCTCTTTAAACATATACATAAGAATGAGCAAGAGGTATAATTGGAACAGCCCTTTTCGCTCGAGCGAGCGAGGAAACAAACAAAACAAAACAAAGAAAGTTGTATTGCGTCACGAGAAAACGAGAAAGGAGTTATCCTTATCATCCATAAGTCTCGTGTAGCGCTGATTTTTTAACCGCAACCCTGCTAAGTAAAATCTGGATGACTATCACTAACGTTGCACCACGCTGAGAGTACATTTTCTTGCGAATGAATCCCTTAACATGACCTGTTACGGTGATTTCTCAGAAAAAAAATATCGAAATTCTTCTTTAACTTTCCTTAAGTGTTCCCTACTTATTTTGCTTCGAAAACTTCAATTAAAAAGATAGTTTACTGCGCTTGTTTAAAAGATATGATGGGTCAAACTTATCACGCACGTCATTTCATCGGTCACGTTATATTTTGTGGTCGCTGGAAGCAAGGGTTTGCTACAGTTACACTTGAAGTGAACGTGACAGAAAGTATCGAGCGTATGGAACAATATGCTATAAATACATAATCATTTGCTGCCAAGTGACTTTTGATACAGAGATTAAATCCAGATTGTAATGTATTGACCCACTTACTTGCATATCAGTGAGAGAACTTCGAGATCCCAAAAAATACAGTTAACGATGTGATTAGAGCGCTGGAATTGTAATCTCGGCAGTGTTGTGAAACGATAAAAATGGAAATACATCTAATCTAAAAACATTGTGAGGGTTTCCTTTATTGGTGTTGGAAAATGAATGGAAATAATATATTAGCATACGCCATTCAGTAAACATCATAATACCGGTAAGCTAGCTGTTTTTACAAGTAGAGTTTGGTCACCTTTTGCTTAATATGATCGTAAATTTGACATGGAGACAGATGTTTTTGCGTAAACTGCGGTTTCCGGCTTGATATAGGTATATTTCCATTATGTTGCTAAAGATGATTAATTACTATGAAAATGACCCTACCTTATGAAAATTGATCCCGCACAGGAATTTCCTGGAAATAACCCTCCTTTATACCTTTACCTCTTTAATATTCTCGTTTTTAGGCTAAATCCATGTCGAATTCTCGATCAGGAAAATAGTTCTTAAATTTAATTTAGCACGTTCGACACCCCTTTTTCTTAGAGGTGACTTAGGGTGTAAACATGTAGTACCTTTCATCTTCCGCACTGAATTCATAATCAGGTAATTTATGAGAATAGCACGTAGCTCCTTTAAGGCGGTATCTTGGGTACACCCTTTCTCTTCAAGGACTATTTCCTCTTCAGATATTTTTTCAAGTATGATTTTATTTCTGTTGCTAAGTTTATTATAATTTTTATGTTGTCAATCTTGTTTTTGTTTTGCTCGAACTTGGCCGTAAGACTAAGAAATTTAGTTGGAAAGACATTTCGTGGGTCGTAAACATCGCGAAGGTACCTACTTAGTATTCGAACTCCGCTCTGCGTAGCTTAGCGCGGTTCGTTAGTTAAGTGTAAAGGCATGACGAACGTTAGAGATTGACAGCTCTGTAAGCGTCACCTTTATAAGCAGTGACCCACACTTTCCTTGAGAGATTTGAGGTAGTTCCCGTTGTATTAATTTGAGAACAACGAGTGTTAGAATTTTATTTGTAATGGTGTTCAGAAAGGAGGAAACGAGCCAAACGAGCCGGCTCGTTTGGTAAATGGTGAAAAGTGGTTTTGTGTTCTTTAGTTTAGTCTAATATTTCTTGAAAGAAAGCCTGACAGCCACTTTCGGGATGAATCCACCGATTCCAAGGTTACCTGAGGTCAAACCACTGAAAGATTGTTTGTAATAAATATGATAGATTATAAGAGGATGTAACCTTTACCAACGGCATAACGATCGATACAAGCTAAATCACTACACTGACAGGTTCATATTGTGAAGTCATTCAGGTACTCTTGAGCGAAACTCCGAATTGAGGGGAAATTTCAGGTGTAATAATTACTGTGACAATTAATTACTGTGATAATTACACTCACAGTATATGAGTTGCATAGCTTAAAAAGCCCGTATTTAACACTAATTAAAAAGTTATATTTCAAGTCTCCTTTCACCTCTTTTTTTCTAAGTAACAAAAACCGATTATCATTTAAAAATCGCAAACAATTTCTAAAATTACAATTTGTACATGGAATGATCCACTACTCATTCAGGTAGTTAGATTGCAATTAACCTGCTCTAAAAGTCAAGGTGTAAAGTGAATTCCACCAAAATGTAGCTGCAGCACCGCTAACGTCATCCTTCATCCCACACAAAAATGTTACCCTGTTGTTTAAGGATACAGTAGACCTTCAAAGACCAATTTTTGGGAATTTTTTTTGGTGCCAAACTAAGCATTGCTAGTTAACTACTACTACTTAAATATCAATCGCGTAAACATCTCCTGATTTCAGTTTAAGGTGGGGATCTTTGCTATCTGTCTGCATGTAAGACTATAATGGAAACGGGAAAAGATAAAAAGGAGAGGAATTGTTAGATTAAAGAGAAAAAAGCCTGGCTGTAAGTAAAAAAAAATTTAAAAATTCGATTACCTCACCCACAGATGTGGCACTGGCATCACTAATCTCATTCACAGACTACAGTTCAGAGGTACTTGGCCCTAAATGCACGCGGAAAGTGCGTTGAAGACAAAGCACGCACACGCTTTCTATTTATTCAAACGCACTCAAGAAACGCGCGCGCAAGAAGCTCATTAAGATAAAGCAGTCTTTTCTTTTACCCTTTGTTTAACTTTGAATGGTGTGTTAGATTTATAAGGAGGGATTCCGATGTTGGTGACATTACGTGGTTTCGTCCCGAAGCGTTTGGCTTCAGTTCATTTTTGAAATGGCTTCCCTGCGTTGTAAAGAAAAGGGAGAGAGTTTTTGACCCGCTGGGTACCTCTTTAGAAAGCGAACAAGATTAGGAAATATCAAGTTCAATTAAGTCGTAGTCGTAAAAGTTTACGGCCAGTGACTAGCAGCAAAACTTGAATCGTTTACATTCATTCGTCTGTAAAGTTAAGTGAAATTATTTGCAGTTTCCTGGAACAGGATATATTTCCTAATGTTTCACAGGGATGATTTTAGTTTCTTAGAATAAGAGGAGAAAACCAGATTCCATTCTGCCGTTTGCGGTTAACGTCAAGCCTAAAAACAAATTCGCTACTGTTCAAACAATTTTATTCGTTCCATATACTTGAATCTGAATTGTGAATGTAAAAGTACGAATAAGCGAGACCATTTTCCCTTAATCTTAAATGTTGAGTGATTTATTACTGACAAAATTGAACATAACTCCACGCACCGTCAACACGGCGCCTTGCTCGACTCCTGTCGATTAACTCAAGTCAACAAGAACGGGCGTCTGTTAAAATTGTCACGACTATCATCTTCACATAACGATAAGCGCGAAAAAAAATTACGCACAAAGCGAAACCGCCCTTATGAAATGTCGCGCGTAACATTTGTATTCAGTGTCAACACTGCCAGCGACTGGTACTTTCGTTAACAGGGTAGCGTGCATGGGAATTTGTGTGGGAGTCAAATGATTTTATAGTGATATACGAGCGGAGCGAAACAGAAGTTCTTCTTTAAGTAGTACTTCTGGGAGTTTCGACCTAAAAAATCACAGGCTTCACATCGATGACTGTTAAAACCGTGCTTACCACCGTAAGAAGCTGTTCAAATTTCGAGATGAAGATAGGAATGTGTTCCTTATCTATAGAATGGGTATGGATGGTATCATAATTTAACTCAGGTTACGAAACACAAACGGGATTAATTAATGATTCCCAAACACCGCGCGACAAAAAGACTTCAAATTCACTTAATTTATTGACGTAATGAGATAAAAAACAATAGAAAAAAAAAGTCTCTTTCGGACATTCAAACTCAATATCCGGATGCTCGGCCTTCGCGCTCAACATCTGCATTTCAACATAAGCTACTTTGGCGCGATTGCGGCGTCGACAAAATCTGGATCGGACCGGATCGGATCACGAATCGGATCATGCTAAATAAAATAGAAATTCTGCATAACAAGCCAGAATAAAGTCTGCGTGACATAATTGAGCGTAGGTCCCCCCTGGAATTTTTTTTTCCCGAGAACTTCACGGATCGGATCACAGTTCAAAATAAAAAAAAGGGTTTTAAAAAATAAAACGATCACATCGTTTACAAAAAAAATTTAAGAGTTAAAAAAAAGTGTATGTGAAAAAATTAAGCCAAAATAGAGTCTGCGTGACAAAATGGAGCGCTGTCCCATTTCAAAGATTTTTTGCCCCAAAACTCCATGTAGTCAATTTCAAGGCTGTGTCGAGGAGTGTTGCGTAGCGCTGCCGTCAAAAATACGACGGGTTTTCGGAATTTCCGGTTTGTCTTCGATCTGAGCGGCAATTAAGCGCCTCCTGATCTCGAACAGCCGCGAAACGCAAATCCTATTGAGAGAAATGCGTGAAAAACCAACTGTCAGTGAAATGACTTCTCATCGCTGAAATATCGTAGGGATCCGTAAGAGGTCACGCGTCTTGAATAACGTTCAAGACTTTGACCTTGCGATGTGGAGCACTTATATAGGTTGATCAGTTTGCGAACTATGGCTTCCAACGTTAAAAAGCAACTGTGGATTGTGTCGCGTTTTTCTAAACTGACCCATGAAATGATACTTACCTCTCGCTTGCCTTCGTTTATAGACCCAGCGGTGAAAGTGACTATAAGGGGCTATTGGGCAAAAAGATACTCCCGGTGGAGTATATCTTTTATATTCTGGCTTGTCGCGCAAAGTTTCTAATTTCAGTTGACATGATCCGATCCGTGATCCGATCCGTGATCCAATCAGTGATCCGGTCCGTGATCCGATCCGTGATCAGGTCCGTGACTCGATCCGGTCCGAAAGGCCCTTAACACATATCTGCGTTCGCGTAAGCTCGATCAGCGAAATATTTAGACAAGTCCGTGTATTTTTTGTTACCTTAATAGCTTTAACTTTAGTAATATTTTGAACAGCATTCAATTTAAGCATTTCTTTCCTCCAGTTTCTTTTGGTTAAAGAACTAATAATCGAAGAGTAAACAGTGATCAAGAGATGATGTCTTTGATTACAAGTCACGCATTCAAAAACTTGGTTGAGTTGCCCACTTAAGTTCTCCGCAACACAAAAATCTCGCGCCGAAGGCACTCAAACGTGAAATTAATAATAGGAAACAATAGAGTTCTTTAAACAAAAACTGATAAATGTTTTAGCGCCAAAGGAAAGTAATCAAGACGTACGGGCGCCAGTCGATATAGCCAACTCCTCGATCAAGTCCCATCTTTCATAGTGATTTCATATTCTCGGGACATTTGTTGTCACGATCACAGGCCGGACTCAAGTTAATTATTCACATCTTAAACACTCTCAAAGACTTATTTTTACCAAATACCCTTAGCATCATGACGAATCGTATCAACGTTTCTTAGAAACGGCAGCCATTAGATCCTCTACGTTGAGATACGCAAATGTTGAGTTGATGCTTCGGCGGCGGCATTTTGAGACAGAAAACCTTTGTTTTCCGAAACAATGTAGAACAAAGCAAGTTGCCTGCGTTGGATAACAATAGAAAAAACGCGCTTACGACACGTGCTATGAAACGCGTTTTTTTATTTTTGCGCAAAACGCGAAAAACGCGCGAAGCTTTCGCGTGTGCGTTGGCTGAGCTGTACTGAAGGTATGAGTATTGTTGACTTTGATCGCCTCAGCAATAGATTTGTTCCTGGTATCACTAATCTGATTCCCAGACAAATTCAAATTGGTCAGAGTCTCATTGACTTTGATTGCCTCATCAATAGATGTAGCAACGACATCACTAATCCGATTACCGCGCAACCCCAAATAGGTCAGAGTCTTGTTGACTTTGATTGCCTCAGCAACAGATGTAGCACCGGCATCACTTATACCATTGGAAGACAAATCCAAAAAGGTGAGAGTCTTGCTGACTTTGATTGCCTCAGCAATAGATGTAGCACCGGCATCACTTATACCATTGCAAGCTAAAGCCAAAGTAGTGAGAGTCTTGTGGATTTGTACTGCATCAGCAATAGATGTAGCACTTGTATCACTTAAACCATTGAAAGAAAAATTTAAAAAGATCAAAGTCTCGTTGACTTTGATTGCCTCAGCAATAGATGTAGCACCAGCATCACTTATACCACAGCGAGACAAATGCAAATAGTTGAGAGTCTTGTTGACTTTGATTGCCTCAGCAATAGATGTAGCACCGGCATCACTTATCTGATTTCCACACAAACACAACTCGGTCAGAGTCTTGTTGACTTTCATTGTCTCGGCAACAGATGTGGCACCAGCATCACTTATACCACAGCGAGATAAATTCAAATAGTTGAGAGTCTTGTTGACTTTGATTGCCTCAGCAATAGATGTAGCACCAGCATCACTAATACTATTGTGAGATAGATCCACATCAGTGAGAGTCTTGTTGACTTTCATTGTCTCGGCAACAGATGTAGCACCAGCATCACTTATACCACAGCGAGATAAATTCAAACAGTTGAGAGTCTTGTTGACTTTAATTGCCTCAGCAATAGATGTAGCACCGGCATCACTAATACTATTTTCAGACAGATCCACACTAGTGAGAGTCTTGTTGACTTTGATTGCCTCAGCAATAAATGTAGCACCGGCATCACTAATCTGATTTCCACACAAATGCAAATTAGTCAGAGTCTTGTTAACTTTAATTACCTCAGCAATAGATAGAGCACTAGCGTCACTTAAACAATGTTCACCTGAGAACCGGTCTGTGAGAGAAAGACAGCTCTCGTTCAAATTGTAACCAAAATTTCTTGCTAACTGTAGGTGAAAATCATCTCTCTTTCTTCTACATTCGTTGATGGCCTCCAATAGCAATTTCATACACCAACCGTCATTGCCCCATCGGTACTTAATCCAGTTTCCTAAACTCGAGACAAGAGCTACAGCTTTTTGATCGGACTGTTCTGCTAAAATGCCGCACGAGAACAACAGCACCTGTTCCAGCTGAAAGAAATATCTGTTATCTGAAACAAATTCTTCAGGTGTAATTCGTTTATCTTGAATCTCACAACAGATGTAGAATGCTGCGAAGAATTCTTGAAAACTTTTGTGTAAAAATTCATAATGCAGACTCGGCCTAACTTTGCTACCTTCGGGATGAACCGACAGAAATCCGAAGGCAACTAAGTCACTGGCATGCTTTCCTGATTCATTTTCCTCAAAATCCAACTTGTCTTGAATCAAACCATTTAACGCTATTAATCCAAGGGTTTTCAACTGCGGTTTGTAAAGGTTTGTAAGATCTTCTTTCGTATCTGGTAGTTCTGTCTTTTTCCTATATCTTCTCAAGATACATTCAATTATATTCAAGTACAGCTTAGTTCTTTTTCTCGGAAGGTAACCACCGAATTCTTCACATAAAAGGCAAAGCAAGGCCGTGTTCAATGGATTGCCACACATTTCTCTAAGGTTTCCATCGCGTGATATTCGTGCCGAGAGCTTTTCAGCTAACTCCGACTTTTCCTTGAAGTACTTGGCGATAAATTTTCTGGCTTGTGCTTCAGTAAAACCTTCGACCTCAAGCAAAGTGTCACAGAATTTTCTTACCTTTACTCCAGCTTCGTGTCGTGCTGTTGCCACCACCTTACATTTTGGAAGCACTCTTCCGTCAAGTATTTCTGAAATTATCGGCACCTTACTAGAAGGTAACTCATCCAGTCCATCTAATATCAATAAAATGCTGGATTGATTGGCACGAATAAATTGAAAGAATTGCTGTTTGACGTCTTCGTCGATATCTCGGGGCAGAAGCTGATCATCAATGGCTTCCCAAATACCGGATTTGATATCACGACATTTAAGGAACAACACTACTTTTATGTTTGTGACGCAATCATGAGGGTTCTGCATTTTTGCAGCCCAGTCATAAACATACTTTTTACAGTAGGTTGTTTTACCTATTCCAGGTTTTCCTTCAATTAGCACTGTTTTAGGTTCTGAACACTCTTCATGTGGTTCCAAGAGAGACGACATGGTAATGATCTTGTTCGTGACGTCTCCTCTAGTTTTCTTTCTTCTGACCACTTTGAGCCTTGTAAAAATATCACCGAGAAAAAACTGAAACTGTTCACACCAAGGAAACGGTGAAAGCCATCCCTCGCGATTCTTGTACAGTTGGCGAATTCCATCGATTAACTCAGTTGGATCAAAAGCACCTGAATTAAATCAAGGTGACACTGGTAAACTCGTAAATATACTGTACAAAACATAATTAAAATACACAGCAATTTAACTAACGAAAAGAACTAATTTACGGACACAAGTTCAACTGACAACTTCCCTGAGAAGTAAGTTACGAGAAAAGGTCGCTGCAACGAATGTTAACTTAACAATGTCCAATCAGACCGCAAAGGACCGATGTTCAGGCGCACAAAGGCGGTGAGTACAAAGCGATGCGTACAAGTTGGTAGTTGAAAGAACTGACTGTTAGCTTCATCTTTTTTAAAACATTACAACGAAAGAGCTCGCACGTATTGGAAACGGCCAAATTTTGACAAAACGAATAAACAAGTTCCAAACGCACACGGAAAATCACTTAATTTTCCCGTCACAAAACAAACTAAGCAGAGAATCTTTCCTCTGCGGATCAGAAATCCTTTCAAACTTGTCATTCAGAACCATATGAATTTAAATTTAGTAAAAAAAAAATTAAAAACAGTCCAATCATATCATGGTTTTCGGATAGGTGTCCTTGCGGCTTATGCCAAGTCCTGCCAACGGCGAGAGAATGCATCCGCTGTCAAAGACAGGCAAATTTGAAAAACAAGACGAAGGATACAAATACGATGAAATTAGAAGATCCTCGCAGCTAAGAACACTACTGAAACTAGTAGTTGTAAGTAGGACCTGAAAACAATTTCAGGCCCGTACGGGATTTGAACCCATGACCTCTGCGATACTGGTGCAGCGCTCTACCAATTGAGCTAACAAGCCAACTGGGAGCTGGTCAATGAATTGGGAACAAATAAACATCCGAGTGAATGAAGATTTAGATATATGAAAATTCACATATTTGCACTGCGGTGGAAAGATGAAATTAGAAGATCCTCGTAGCTAAGAACACTACTGAAACTAGTAGTTGTAAGTAGGACCTGAAAACAATTTCAGGCCCGTACGGGATTTGAACCCATGACCTCTGCGATACCGGTGCAGCGCTCTACCAATTGAGCTAACAAGCCAACTGGAAGCTAGTCAATGAATTGGGTACAAATAAACATCCGAGTGAATGAAGATTTAGATATATGAAAATTCACATATTTGCACTGCGGTGGAAAGATGAAATTAGAAGATCCTCGCAGCTAAGAAAACTACTGAAACTAGTAGTTGTAAGTAGGACCTGAAAACAATTTCAGGCCCGTACGGGATTTGAACCCATGACCTCTGCGATACCGGTGCAGCGCTCTACCAATTGAGCTAACAAGCCAATGAATATGTGAATTTTCATATATCTAAATCTTCATTCACTCGGATGTTTATTTGTACCCAATTCATTGACCAGCTCCCAGTTGGCTTGTTAGCTCAATTGGTAGAGCGCTGCACCGGTATCGCAGAGGTCATGGGTTCAAATCCCGTACGCGCCTGAAATTGTTTTCAGGTCCTACTTACAACTACTAGTTTCAATAGTGTTCTTAGCTGCGAGGATCTTCTAATTTCATCTTTCCACCGCAGTGCAAATATGTGAATTTTCATATATCTAAACCTGGATACAAATACATTAACGAATGATGGTCGGCCATAACGAGTGAATACTTTTAACGGCAAGTGGTGTCTTTTCGCTTGAGGTAAGTGTTGGAAATTACACAAGTAAGAGACTAACTGAAATTAACTAGATTTGTGTTTATCTCAGTGTACTTTGTTTCTATGATTATTTTGTTGCTGGGCAAAATGCAAGGATTTCGTGCATCTTAGAGACGGAGTACCCATGTGCTTAAATCGAACGTTGTTATCAACTGCGATAGTGGGCTTCCACGACTGTAGATCACCAATGCCTTCACCAATGCAGAATTGGTACGAGCAACGTGATAAGATTCTGGTTGTATTTACTCCAGGATACATCATGTACTATACTTGCTCATTAGTGACATGATTTTACTCACATTTCTCTGCCATCACTCTGAAGCTGTTTGGATCCTAAATACATTGTTTTATTTTTTGATCTAATGAAAATGTACACTCAAGTGAATGAAGTTGTTCTGTTCTTCAAACATTTTAATTACAACTTTTTTATTCATTTAATTTGTTTTTGCCTGTTTTTTCAAGCATAAAATTAAGTTCCAAACTTCTTTTATCTGTATCATCATATAAACAAAATATTACCAATTCTATCGCCAGCCCCTATCGCCATGCTGCTTATCAAGAGTAGCTCTGGTTGAGTAAGGGAAAGTTTGGAAGGAAAGAAAATTATTCCATCCTGTTTCACTACAACTATTCCAAAAGAGTTTGCGGAAGCAGATGGGAATTTTACTGCTTTTAACCTTTTGACCCCTAAGAGAGACCAGCATCTCTCCTTAAAATATCATTCCGGAATCAAATGTTAAAGTCAAACGAAGAAAGGAAATGATCACTAACTAAAGAAGTTCTTGATTGTGAAATAACTTCTTCTTGTCAGCATCTTTGGAAGTTTGTGGAGAGTAGAACAGAGAATTTGCATACTTATGTTAGGTTACAAAGGGTTAAGGTTGCCACAATTGGTGAAATATACTTGGCTGTGATTCAGTACATAAATTGGCTGGTTGTGTAATGTGGGTAAGTTATTTATATAATTAGTATTTATATAATGTAGCCTTCGGATGCTAAAATAATTTAAGAATTGTTTATTGCAGTCTTGCAAAGTAAAAAGAATGAAAGCACCTTTTTGTTTTTCGATAAACAAGTATGGCCGGTGGTGATGTACTTGAATATACTCTATCGTTATTGAATCACCATAGGCTAACTTATTAATGTTGTGCCAAAATGTAAACCCAGGAAGAAAGGTGCAATGAGAGTATGTAACACATGCTGTTGCAATATTAAACTCAATTGGTTACTCTTGAGGTTACTATTGTTTTGCATCTGTTGAAAATAAATATTAAAAAATAAATCTAGACGATCTTTTGAAATAAGCCGTGATATTTTGCTTATTTTCCCAGTAACACTTCATTATACTTACTTTGTTTAATATTATTCAATGAATAGAATTAGTGGACAGTATAGATTGTTTATTGAATCAGTGAATCCAATTTTAAAAAAATAAGCATCAGTTGTATAATCATCCATTCAAGCTGGAAACGCTTGCAGTTAAAGATAACTTCCTGAAAACTGCATAGTAGATATCATAGTTATGCACACCTATTTCCACATACATAACTTGAATAAGGAAGTGTAATTATAGTGCGGCCTTACACTGACAGAATAGTCTGAGGTATTTAATGATCAAGACATTGTTTAACATTTGATTAACGCTTTGCAATGGAGCTAATGCTATTCTTTTTTTCATTTCTTGGCATGCTTCTAGTGCCAACTGTCCTAATACACATGATTCAGTCATTCTCAATACTAGTCACAAAAAAGAGTTTACCCATAGTTAATGGTAACAAGTGAAAACATGGAAAAAGTCTCTAGTTTAGTTGAAGGGAAAGTGTAACTCTCTCTGTATTGCATCATGATGTATTTCTAGTCATGTAACAACAGAAAACATGATCATTTATTGAGTGACTATATTTTGAGGAAACTGAATGTTTCCTGGCCACAATGCTATACCACTAAAACTAAGAATCATTTTAAACCATATAGCCGAGACAGAAGAACAAAAAATATCTTTAACTGATTTTTCCCTCTTGAGTCCAATACTACAGCTTTTTGATTTCCCTATAAGGTTAAAAAGTCCTGAAAGGAAATGAAGGCTAAAATGAAATAAATATGTATTGGTGCACTGTGTTGGTAATTTGCCACATTTCTTAATGACTGGTGGTGGTACGTAGTTGTTGAAAGCTGGACATATTCTGGGAAATTGTGTCTTCCTTCTTCCCCTTGGAAATCAATGCAAAGGTTTTTGGTACTACTGCCGCTTGAGTTTTCCCTTGTTTAGTTAAAATTGTATCTCTCGCTAGCTCTTAGATAGAGTGATAAATTCATAAATGGGATTAGCGACCCTCTTTTCTGGCGCTTAGGGAAAACGCATATATTACGCAGTTCACAGAACCGCATAAGCATAAGACTTGAAAGCGAAAACTCAACCAATTATTTACAGGTATTCCAAAGAAAATTCCACTAATGTTCCAGTAATCAAGCCGAGTAAACATCCAATTAGGCAATAAGACAGGTTTTCATCGAAAAGAAATTACACCTTTAGCGAGCGAAATTGCAATACACACGAAATACGATAAAACTTAACGGCTGTTTCGAGTTTAGAATGACCACAACTCAACAATTTTGGTTGGCACAATACAAACACGGCGACTAGTTCTTTTTCGACAAAGCACATGGCCAATGTCCTGGATGTTGGCACGGAATGGAAGCTACAATATGTAAAACGGGCTTCTCCGCTATCAGTGGCAGCAATCTCTCTTCCTGCATTCCAGTTGTTGTCAGCACCGCTCGATTTAAACACGGGACGAGAATTCTTGATCGGAAATGCACGAAACCCCTTCATTTCGCCAGGAAGTAGCAAAATAAACATAGGGACACAATTTATTGAGATATATAAATACAAATCTAGTTTGTTTCAGCTAATCTCTTACATGTGTAATTTCCAACTCTTAACTCAGGCAAAAAGACGCCACTTTCCGTTAAAAGTATTTACTCGCTATAGCCAACTATCATTCGTAAATGTATTTGTATCCTCCGCTCAGTTTGTTTTTGACTCTCTCGGGATTAGCAGCCCTTGGCATAAGCCACAAGAACACCTATCGGTAGTTTCAAGTAGGTTACTAATTTCACCATCTCCGTAGCTGTTTCCTTCCAGATTTTGAGCTCGTTTTGGCGAGGAACGATACGGTTTATGAGCCGCCATGACTACGATCAAAAGATAAACAATCGAAACACGGAGGGCAACAAAAATCTTGGACAGTTTGACGTCACAACTCAGCAAATTAGCATTCAAAATAACTCGGTTTAATGTAAACTTTAAATTGGTGGTTGCCAAAAACATGCGATTTTTCGAGTGACCTTTTCTTTTACCTAGGAAAATAGAAAATCTGTTCTCAGCTATGGAGCGTTGAAAATATTGATTTACATGAGGCGTTTGGCTATTCTGCCACAAACAAGACTTCGTCTTAAATTTAAAAAGTTGTGTACGCGTCCTGTCGGGGAAAGTTAACAGTCAGGGAGGAAACCAGATGGGGAAGTCTAATATGACCTGGTATTCTATTGTTGTGAATAGAAATATCATTCTTTCTTGTTTTTCACTCTTACTTTGGCTTTGTGATGAGGTGCGACCACATTCAACGCTTATAAGTTAATGATCCAATAATCAAAACTATGACAAAGCTCTCGAACGTGATTGGTTATCACCAGCCCGATTTAAGCACTAATAGGAAAGTGCACACGTCATGCTTGCATTTGGACAGTGTAGCTAAGGACGGATAAGGGAGAGTTAACGCATCATATCTGTGTAGGTGGACTAACGCGTCATGCGCGCGCGCTGTTGTCTCGCATTTCGCCGAGTCAACTGTTACTTCTTTTAAAAAAACGTAAAACCGATGTCTAGTTTCTCTCTCAAATTTTGTACTAGTGTTGATTAATTGGTAACAGGACTTCGAGTCGTTCAATTTTGTCTGTAATCAGACTCGCGATTAAGAAAATCAGACGACCGCTTCGCGGTCGTCCCATATTGTCAATCACTCGTATGATTACAGACCTAATTGGACTCTGCTCGACCAAATTACCTTAATGAATCGTGCAAAAGTGATGCACTGAGGCAAGCCTTAAGCAAGAACTACAAGTTCAGCTCAATGAGCCCGTGAGAAAGTTTAAGTTATGGTCCAATTTTCTCTTCCTGTAAAAGTGTCTCCAACCACTAACCTTTTTCCGTGCTATTCTCTACTGAGGCCATAAGGCAACCAAGCTTTTCGTTCATCTCTTTCATTTCGTTTTCTAAAGGCATTATGAACTTCCCCATAGAGTCTTTAATGTTCGCTGAAAATTTCAAAGGAATGTTGAAGTTCATCAGCCAGATTACATTACACTTTCGAGTTTTTAAGGTAGGCATCTTAGTAACGCAAATGCGTTTTTTTGTGTACACATATCAGTAACGTAAGGGTTGAGTTTTTAATGCACATATCTTAGTAACGGAAGTGTCGTGTTTTTAAGGTACAAATCTTATTGACGCAAGTGTCCCATTTTTAAGGTACCAACAAAGATGCATTTATCAACAAACACCCGATGACATCCTAACAGGCTGCCCTTCTTGTGCATATAAGAAAGTCCACATTCTAGGAACCTGCTTCTTGTAAAAGGTACTGAAACATATCATCTTACCTTCCATCTCTTCAAGTTTGTTCTTGATGCTATCGTCGTCTTTCTTCCATTGTTTCATCAGTTCACGATAATGCTCCTCGATATCTGGATCCATGCAGTCGTACTCAAGTTTGTCGATATCAACTTGAAATTGGGCTCCTCCCAGTCTCACCAGAGCTTCTCGTATTTCCTTCCAATAAGTACTGAAGCTAAAGTCATCCACAGAGGCTTTAGAGGCATGGCCGTATACAGTGTTCCTGTAATACTTCACTCTGGCGATGTCATCCGCAATGCTTGTGTTAGCAGCTGGGGGAAGATGATCCCAACCAGTGGCAGGAGGGCTCAAACCACAGATATTTCTAAGCAGCACTGTTTGGAGTGTGATGTCAAAGGTTGCGGATGACACGGGCGAATGAGCAGGATAAAGCTTCCCCCATTGAGTAGGATTCAGCACTTTCTTCTTCCCTTTGTACAGTGATTGCAATTTACGGTAGTGCACAGAGGTACTTCCCAAAACTGTGTGTAGAGTCGCTGGTGGATGTATTTTGTCAAAAGTGGATCGCAGTACTTGAGATCCAACATCCACCAGAAGACGGCACAGCCTGGCATAGTTGGTTGTCTCTTTTGAAGAGGCAAATGACGAGAGGGCCGCAGCCATGAAAATAACCTCACCAAGGAAGTTTCTGTCGAGCATGGAAATAAATATGAGGAAAAATTTGTAAATACCACTCTTAAAAGAAGGCTTTTGAGACCTAAAGACTGAGAATAGAAAATGTTGGTAATCATCATGGGTGTCTTATCTTTTGAAGTCCCTATCACCAACGAAGGGACTATATTTTGGACATCCTGAAAGGACTTTAAAGAGAGACGTTTGATCTCATTAGAACCTGTCAATAGTTGTCTTCCAAATTTCACAGTGCAAACTATAAACAAAACTAAAAAGCAATAACTAGTTTTGGGATTTTTATGGAATTGTAATCAAATAAGTATGATCTGAATACGCTCATGGATAGCTATAATTCAGTTCACCCCGAGCAAACTGCATGCAAAAGTACCAGAGACAAAACACGAAAAGAAAATCAATTCACGACAAATATTTCCTTTCCTCTCGAGTGCATGAGAAGATTTCCCAGCAAACAGACAGCCAGTCAGGCAGGTAGGTAAGTTAGTGAGTAGGTATGTATGAATGCGACCCAGTAGATTACATCATGACCATCACTAAAATAGAAACAAATGAGCTAGATTTGGGGATTTTAATAGGATTTTTAATTGATGAAATTTTCTTGACCGTAAAACAAACATGATAAGTTATATTCCTGTTGACTCATAACAGACTGCACACAAAAGTATTGACGATAAACACAGCTGGAATGTTAAAGGGCAGAAATTCGCTGGCTTATGTTTCCTTTCCTTTTGAGTAAAATAAACATGATAAGTTTTATTCCAGTTGACTCATAACGGTCTGCACACAGAAGCATCGGAGATAAGCACAACTGGAATGTTGAAAGGATAGCAATTCACTGGCATATGTTTCCTTTCATTTTGAGCAAAAAGGAGGACTTGCAAGCAGATGGGCGGGCAGCTGGACAGGCAGGCTGAAGATGGTATGTAACGTATGTGGAAAAGTGTAACTAACCACAAAATCAATAATACCACGACCATCAGTAACGTCAACTTGCTCGAAATATTGTTATTAATACTGGAAGTAGCATAATCAGCACTATCAAGCAGCTCTGGTAGCAAATTATGTCAGAACTCATCATCTCAGCAGCACTAATGCAAGTGCCATACCTTTGACTACCATGTAATATAGCTGTGAACAAATCCAACAACAGCTAAAATCTAAACAGCAACCTTAAAAGCACTAATGCACGTCTGTCGTCAAGTGTTTCCCCTAATGAACCGAGCAACTTTCATAAATTCCACATTTAGTTAAAAATAAGTTTATCAACACTGTGGTGACATGACAACCAATATAAATGTACAATTTGGAGATTTGACTACCAGTATAGACCTATACTGTAGTGATATGACTACCAGCTTGGAATCCTCTCTGCTGTGATATGACAACAACAACATTAGACCCACACAATGGTGACATGACTGTCAGCACGGGATCAACACTAAGGTGGCAAGACTACCACTGTGGTGATATTACCGCCAGCAGAGCTACAGTAATGGTTGCATGACTACCAGGTTGGGATCTACACTGTGTTGGTATGACTACCGGATTAGGATCTACACTGTGGTGGCATGGTACCTACACTGTTATGACTTGCCCACCATTGTGGTAACTACACTGCGGAAAGGTGACTACCACGGTGGTACCTAAATTGTGGTGACACCTACGCTGTGATCACTGGACTACCGTTGTGGTACCTAAAAAGTGGTGACATGACTACCATTGTGGTATCTACACTCTGGTGACATGACTACCATCATGATACCTACACTGTGATAACTTGACTTCCATTGTGGTAATTACACTCTGGTGACATGACTACTTACATGGTACTAAATTGTGCTGACATAGGCGCTAACATAGTACCTAAACTGTGATAACTGGACTTCCATTATGACATGAATACCACTAACATACCTACACTATGGAGACTTAACTACCATAGTGTACCTATACTGTGGTGACATGACTACCATCAGGTACCTACACTGCGGAAACTTGACTATAATGGTTGTACCTAGATTGTGGTGACATGACTATTATCACGGTACCTACACTGTGATGACTTGACTACCATTGTGGTATCTACACTGTAATGACTTGCCAACCATTGTGGTAACTACATTGCGGAGACGTAACTACCATGGTGGTGCCTACATTGTGGTGACATGACTACCATCATGATACTTACACTGTGATGACTTGACAACCATTTTTTGTACCTACACTGTGGTGACATAACTACCATTCTGAAATCTACACCGTGATGACTTGACAACCATTGTGGTACCTTCACTCAGATGATATGACTACCATCATGGTACCTGCACTGTGATAACTGGACCTCCATCGTAGTAAGTACACTGTGGTGACATGACTACAATTGTGGTACAAACACTATGGTGACATGACTGCCACCATGGTGCCTACACTTTGGTGACATGACTACTGACATAGTAACTACACTGTGGTGATATAATTACTAACATGGTACCTATACTGTGATAACTTGACTTCCATAGTTGTCCCTACAAAGTGATGACATAACCACCATCATTGTATCGACATTGTGGAGACAAGACTACCATTGTGGTAGCTACAGTTAGGTGACATAACTGCAACCATGGTACCTACACTGTGGTGACAAGACTACTGCTTTGTTAACTAAACTGTGGACTGACATGGAGCCTACACTGTGATAACTTGATCACCATTGTGGTACCTACATTGCAGGGACATTACAACTATGATAGTACCTACATTGTGGTGACATGTCTACTATCATGGTAACTACACTGTGATAATTTGTCCACCATTGTGGTACCTACACTGTGGGGACATGACTACCATTGTTCTATCTACACTTTAAGGACTTGATTACCAATGTAATACCTACACTGTGGTGACATGACTTCCATCATGGTACCTAAAATGTGATGACTTGAATTTCATTATAATACCTAGACTGTGGTGACATGATTACCATTATGGTACCTACACTATGGAGACATGACCACCATGGTACCTACAATGTGGTGATATGACTACTTGTCTGGTATGTAAACTGTGGTGAAACGACTACTAACATGGTACATAAACTGTGGTGAAACGACTACTATGGTACCCTTACTGTGTTAACTTGATCTCCATCATGATACCAACACTGTGATAACTTGACTACCATTGTGGTACCTTGACTATAGTGACATGACTACCAAAGTGGTACCTACACTGTGGTGACATGACTATCATCATGGTACCTACACTGTGATGACTTGAATACCGATGTGGTACCTACACGGTGATCACATGACTACCATAGTTGTACCTACACTTTAGAGACAAGACTACTGCCATGGTAACTAAACTGTGGTGATATAACCACTAACATGGTAGCTACACTGTGAAAACTTGACCACCATCATGATACCTACACTGTGATAGCTTACAACACTATGGTGACACGATTTCTAACATGGTACATAAACTGTTGTGAAACGACTACAATGGTACCCTAACTGTGCTAACTTGACCTCTATCATGATACCAACACTATGATAGTTTGACTACCATTGTGGTGCCTAGAATATGATGACATGACTACTATAGTGGTACCTACACTTTGGTTACATGAATACCATCATGGTACCTATACTGTGATGACAGGACTACCATAGTAATACCTACACCGTAAATACACGACTACCATTTTGGTAACTATGCCACCATGGCAATTAATCTGTGGTGACATGACTACTGCCATGGTAACAAAACTGTGGTGACATAACCACTATCATGGTACATAAACTGTTGTGAAACAACTTCTAGTATGGTACTCTTACTGAGTTAACTTGACCTCAATCATGGTAACAACACTGTAATAACTTGACTACCATTGTGGTACCTAGACTATGGTGACATAACTACCATAGTGGTACCTACATTGTGGTTACATGACTACCATCATGGTACCTACACTGTGATGACTTGAATACCAATGTGGTACTTACACTGTGGAGACATGACAATTAACATGGTAACTACTCTGTGATGACTCGACTACCATTGTGGTACTTACACTGTGCTGACACGACTATTATTACGCTACCCACACTACAGGTGCACGAATAAAAAGGTGGTACCTAGATTGTGGTGACATGACTGCCATCATAGTACCAACACTGCCATAACTTGGCTGCCATTGGGGTATCTACACTGTAATTACTTCACATCCATTGTGGTACCTACACTGCAAGGAAATGACTACTATGGTATTACCTACATTGTGGTGACATGCCTACCGTCATGGTACCTACATTGTAATAATTTGACTACCACTGTGGTACATACAATGTGGGGACATGACTACCATTGTGCTATCTACACTGTTATGACTTGGCTACCACTGTAATACCTATACTGTGCCGACATGACTACCATCATGGCACCTACACTGTGATAACTTGACTTCCATCATGATACATAAGATGTGATGACTTGAATTCTATTAGAGTACCTACACTGTGGTGACATAATTACCATTGTGGTACCTACGCCATGGAGACATGACCACCGCCATGGTATCTACTCTGTGGTGACATGACCACTTACATGGTTTGTAAACTGTGGTGACTTGACTACTAACATGGTACCTACAATGTGATAACTTCACTTCCATTGTGGTGCCTACACTGTCTGACGTGACTACTGACATGTTACCTTCACTGTGATGACTTGACTTCCATTGTGGTACCTACACAGTGGTGACATGACTACCATTGTGGTACCTACACTGTGGTGACATGACTACAAACATAGTACCTACACCATGGTGACACGACTTCTAACATGGTACCTACACTGTGGCAAAGCGACTATTAACATGGTACCTAAACTGTTATAACAAGACTTGAAACATAGAAGCTGAACTGTGATGACTTGAAAGATAGTACCTGCACTGTGATGAATTGACTACCATTGTGGTACCTAGACGATAGTAACATGACTTCCATCATGATGGCACCTTCACTGTGATGACTTGACTAAAACTGTGGTACTTACACTGTGGTGACATGACAATTATCATGGTACCTTCATTGCGATGAGTTGACTACCATTGTGGTACATACACTGTGATGACCTGTCCACCAATGTGGTAAGTATGCTGTGGTGACATGACCACCATAATGGCACTTACACTGAGGTTACATGACTAGTAACATCGTACTTACACTATGATGACTTAACTACCATTGTGGTACCTATATGCTATGGTGACATGACTTCCAACGTGGTACCTGCACAGTGATGATTTGACTACCATTGTGGTATGTACACTGTGGTGACATGACTACCATCATGATACCTACACTGGTGAAATGACTACCATCATTTCACCTACACTAAGGTGACACAACTACTAACATGGTGCCTATACTGTGATGAATTCACTTCCATTGTGGTACCTACACTGTCTGACATGCTGACTAACATAGTACCTTCACTGTGATGACATGACAGCCATTATGGTACGTTCACTGTGGTGACATGACTAGCATTATGGTACCTACACTGAGGTGACATAACTACAAACATGGTACCTACACAGTGAAGACATGACTATCATGATGGTACCTACACTGTGGTGACATGACTACTTATATGGCACACACACTACAGTGGCATGTCTACCTTCATGGGACCTGTTACATTGTGGTTACATGATTACAAGCATGAGACTTACACAACTGTCTCAAAGTTAGAGGATGGGGTGTGGTGGGTTACTCAGTTATTAGGTTGAGTTTTGTATCTCCTCTACCAGAATTTATAATGCAAAATTAACATGTCCCCAGCATTCTTTTTTCCACAGCTCAAAGTTTTGGTAGATCTATGGATATGGACATGCGCTCTTCTTCCCTATCGAGATTCTAGTTTGTTTTATGCTACAAACATTTTTATAAAAATGTTTTAATTCATTTTTTGCCAGGATGAGACGCTTGTCAGCCGCTGTGAGATGATGGTTGATAAATTGTAGAGTAAAAGAGCAACAGTTGACAAATATGCATTTCTCTGTGATTGCTTGGCTGCACAGAAGAAACTTTCAATATGTGGCTGTTTTAAAGATGAAATTGTTTTGAATATATTAGTAAACAAGATTTATTATCAATATCTTTCTTAGAAAACAATTACAACTCCATTGATGAAAGTTATCAAAACAAATTAAAGAAATTGTACTATAGAGAGAAATTTGCTGTTATTATATTATTAATTAACCCTTTAACTCTCCCAAGATCTATTTAATAATTCTTCTTACGGTCTCCTATATAATTCTCATAATGTTGCTTTGGAGAATTTGGTATTGGATCACCAATAATCCCCTGACTGATATATTTCTTTACTTTGCTCACTTGCCTGCTTAATATTGAATTGATGCTGTCAGAAAAAAAAAATTATTCTGTGATCACTCATGGGAGTTAAAAGGTTTGCAACTACGCCAAATGAAATGGCAGATAAAGTCAAATTACTGTTTAATTGCATTTATTTTTATCATGGTTCAAATTTGGTTTGGTTTGATTATTTCTGTGATCAAGAACCCGGAGAAAGTTTTGGTTGACCTTGGTTGAATACCAAACTCAGTCACACACAATCCAATAGATGATTTCCATTTTGTTCATTTGACTTAACTAGCCTTTAATTCCCAAGACCTAATCGTTAAATCTCTCTTCCAGCTACTAAACATTTCCTAAAGAGCAAGTTTTGAGAATTTTGTGTGATATCACGAGTATTCTCATTACCTGTTTGCTGGATAATGTATGGATATTAAAAAGAGAAGTTATATTTTAATTACTTGTGGAAGTAAATGGATCACTATATATATTAGTAATCAAACTCACTTTATAGGAGTCGTTTGGCGTCCTAAGGATCAATCTGTGTTTCCATAACTTTACTC
This sequence comes from Pocillopora damicornis, assembly GCF_964200805.1. NCBI lineage: Eukaryota > Metazoa > Cnidaria > Anthozoa > Scleractinia > Pocilloporidae > Pocillopora > Pocillopora damicornis. The sequence continues at coordinate 6,347,198 of NC_142675.1, forward strand.
GATTCGCCAACCCAAGCAAATTCTTGGAGTAAATTTGTCTAAGTTTAATTGTTAATTAAGTTTTATCAGCCAAATTGATTATGTAAATTGGCTATCGTAAAAAGTTTCTAAAGCTAAGGTTTTGAGTTTCAGCCTTTCATCAAAGCGAATGAAAATTGTGTTTGACCTACAAATGTTTGATTGTCCATCCTAAGAATATACTACATAGCACTTAAATGTCTGAAAACAGAAAATATTGCCAACTCTCTTCATGCAAGAAGCTGGGTTTAATACAAAGAACAAATGTTTTTGTCACCAAAACATAAAAGAATGAGAAAAACAATTGCTAAAAATAACTTCTCCAAGATCGGCAGAGGAAAATAGCTCACTTGAATTAATTTACTATGGTTCGGCTGATTAAATTTGTGACATGAAGCCATAAAATCATTCGAAACTATGAAGCTCAAAAATAGACACCATCAGAAATTGCAATTTTAACAGGCATAAGAAAACACATGAGTTCCCAGAGAAGCTTTCATTTGCGAGAAACCTAGTGATTCTGATTCGTGGTGACATGATTACCAGCATGGGACTTACGCAACTATTTCAAAGTGAAAGGTTGAGGTGAGGAGGTTTAGTCGGTCATTAGGTTTGAGACTTTCTGTACCAGAATTTATCATGAAAAATTAACATGTCTCCAGCATTCTTTTGTCAACAGCTCAAGATTTTGGAAGATCTATGGATGTGGGCATGTGCTCTTTTTCCCTTTTCAACATTCAAGTTTGTTTTATGGTACACACATTTTTTTCAAAATGTTTCAATTTTTTGCCAGAATAAGATGCTGGTCAGCAGCTGTGAGATGGTGGTTCGCAAATTGTAGAGTTAAGAGCATCAGTTGTCAAGTATGAATTACTCTGAGATAGCGAGGCTTTACAGAAGCAGCTTACTATATGTAGCTGATTTAAAGATGAAAACGTTGTGAATATATTAGTAGACAAGATTTTGCCAAAAGGTCTAGATAGCAGCAGATATGTCACAAATTTGAGAAAATATATGACATTTTTAAAAAACATTTTTTGACAGCTCTTCTGTCATCTTCTTTTGACAAATATACCTCTTGAGGAATGCATTTTCTCCCTAGCTACCGCTCAGACCCATTTCTTATTTAAAGGGTCTTTCTACAACTAGATAGATGGTGTAGCTATGGGCTCTGCTCTCGTTCCTGTTCTTGCTAATCTATTAATGGGAAATTATGAAAAGTTATGGTTGGAAAATTTCAAGGCTCAGAGATATCATTTTACAGCCGTTATGTTGATGACACATTTTGTTTATTTCATCGGTAAATGATGCACTATTATTTTTCAATCACATAAACATCAGGCACCCCAACATTAGATTCACTATAGAAAAATAAATAGATCATAAAATACTATTCCTAGATGTTCTAATCAACAATGAGATCTATTTTCCTGTCACAAGTGTTTTACAGTAAGGAAATCTTCACTTGCTTGTTGACTAATTATTTTAGCTTTATACCTTACTCTTATAACCTGAGTCTCATTTGCACTCTTTTTGATAGAGCCTACAAGATCAACAACACAATGCTTGGGTTTCCACGAAGACATCAAGAGACCTAATGAAATCCTTAAAAATAATCTTTTTCCAGCCCATCCATCAATAAAGGGTTGTCAATCGGTATCTCACACTGACCTGTAATGAGTGCAATGCACAGTTTTGGTTTCAGACACTATGCCAACCTCTTATTTCAAATAACCTCACATTGTCCCTTTTCCTGTTATCACGCAAAAAAAGGGTTTGCCACTTTGCTGAGCATTATTTTACTAACATAGATATTAAGTTGGTTTTTTTTCATCTTTTAAAATACATAACATATTTGGTGTGAAAGGCCTTATTCCCTTGTAGGCTCCACACGTGTGGTTTACAAGTTTTTATTTGCGGGCTGTAATGCTTGCTTTGTTGACAAAACCTCTCGGCATTTATCCACACGTATGTATGAGCACTTGGCCAGTGACAGGACCTCTCACATTTTCAGACATTTACAGAATTCTCAACAATGTTGCACCCTATGTTCTAATGAGTTTTTTAACATCTTAGATCACACTTCCACAACTTTCCAACGGAAAAACGAAGAAGCTGTTCACATTCAATAGGAGCAACCTACACTTCATCATCAACTTTGTCATGTGAATTTAAAACCTTCCTTGTAATTTCATACATTGCTCTGTTACTGTTGTTTGTTTTGTTTAATCAGCATTTTGTTATACATTCTAAATTCAGCTTTGTACTTTGTATAAATCAAAACTGAAGATGACCGAAGATCTGCCAAAACAGCTTTTTAAAAAATGTCATGTCTTTTATTATAAACAAGATTTATAATCAATATTTTTCTCTTAAAAAAATTCAGAATTCCATCGGTGAAACTTATCAAAGCAAATGAAAGGAACTGTGGTAGTGAGACATTTCCTTTTATATCATTAATCAACCCTTACACTCCCAGGATCTCATTGGTTATTCTTCTTACTCTCTGTTATACAATTCTCATGATGTTACATTGGAGAATTTGATATTGGATCTCTAATAATCCCCTGACTGATATATTTCTTTACTTCCCTCACTTGTCTGCTTAATATTGTATTGATACTGTAAGGAAGAATGCTTCAGTGATCACTCATGAGAGTTAAATGGGTTTGCAACCATGCCCAAAGAAATGGCAGACAAAGTAAAATTACTGTTCAATTGCATTTATTTTTATCTTGATTCAAATTTGGTTTATTTCAATTATTTCAGTAATCAAGAACCCAGAAGAAGATTCAGTTGACCTTGGTTGAAAACCCAACTCAGTTGCACACAATCCAATAAATGATTTCCATTTTGTTCAATTCACTAAGCCTTTAATTCCCAAGATCTGATTGTTACCGGTAATTCTCTCTTCTAACTGCTACACATTTCCTTATAAATTAGTTTGATCAAGATAACAAACTCTACCTCTTAAGTGTGAGTATTCTTGTTACCTGTTTGCTGAATAATGTATGGATATTAAAGGGAGAAGTTACATGTTAATCACTTGTGAGAGTAAAAGGGTTCATACATCAGTAATCAAACTCACCATATAGGAGTCATTTAGCTTCTTTGGATTAGTTTAGTATGTTTATGTTAGTTTTAGCTTTTGAGGCAATTCATGGATTAGCGCCACTGTATATTAGTGATTAAATTAGTGTTAAGCTGAAGTCCTCTTACAATCCTAGATCTGATGGCACCTTGTTACTGGAGCCACCTAAAGAGAAATTACTTTGTACGCTTGGTGTTAGATCCTTTCATACTGCTGCACCATGTTTGTGGAATAGTTTGTGTGCTGAATTACGTGCTATCCCATCATTGACAATTTTCGTATGTAATCAACCTGCCTTTCTGGTCAGGTGTTTCTTAAAACATTTTAGAGCAGAAATTTTATACTATTTAAGTTTTTATGAATATTATTTAATCTGATTTGTTTTATTGTAAGTCTCCTATACTTAGTTGGTATATACTTAGATTGTGGTAGAATAGTTTTAGAGGTGAATCATTGTGAAGTGCTAGTTATTATTTCTATGTAATAGGGCTACAGAAATACTCGAATTATTATTATTATTTGTCTTTACATAATTTTGCTCAATTTGCCTACTCAAGCAAATTCTTCAACTGAATTTTTCCAAGTTTTATTGTTAACTGGGTTTTATCTAGTGAGTTAATTATGTAAATGAACCACGGTAAAAAGTTTCTAAAGCTAGGGTCTCGAGTGTTTGCCTTTCATCAGAGCAAATAACAATTGTGTTTGATCCACAAATGTTTGATTGTCCATCCTAAGAATATACTGCATTGCAATTAAATGTCTGAAACCAGAAAATTATTACCAACTCTCCTCATGCAACAAGCTGGGTTTTGATAGAAAGAACCCTTAGTCACCAAAAGGTAAATAGCCTAAGAGAAACAATTCTTGAAAATAACTCCTCCAAAATCGGCAAAGGAAAACAGCTCACTTGAATAAACTAAGTTGATTATGTAAATTATGCAAATTGGCTATCGTAAAAAGTTTCTAAAGCTAAGGTTTTGAGCGTTGGCCTTTCATCAAAGCAAATTAAAGTTGTGTTTGATCTTCAAATTTTTGATTGTCCATCCTAAGAATATACTGCATTGCAATTAAATGTCTGAAAACAGAAAATAATTGCCAACTCTCTTCATGCAAGAAGCTGGGAAACACTGGCTAAAATAACTTCTCCAAGATCGGCAAAGGACACAGCTCACTTGGATTAATTTACTATGATTCGGTTGATTGCATTTGTGACATGTAGCCATAAAATCATTGTAAACTATGAAACTCAAAAATAGACACCACGAGAGATTGTAATTTCAACAGGCATCAGAAAACACATGAGTTCCCGGAGAAGGTTTCATTTGCGAGAAACCGGGTGACTCTGACACTCCTTAAAAGATGCTAAGATTTCACTTTCAGTTTCGATTGTGTACAAGAAATTGGCTTCTTCCCATCCAGAAAATTCCGCATTCAACTAAAACGCAACTCATCTTCGAAAACTTGTGCCATCGCTGAGCACACATCAACTGCTACGTAATAAGACTGCCACTCTAATCGCAAAACAGATCCATGCTAAAGTAAACGATTCGATAACAAAGTTTATCGATGTTGAGCTCGAGTGCGATACGTGTAGAAATTAAATTTAGATGCATATTAAATATTTGCATCTAAGACTTACCCTGAAATGATCTTCCAATTGAATAATGATGCAGTCTTTGCCAGGGGGGTTCAATAATGGCCCTGCAAAGAGAAACATATTGCGAATGAGTCAAAAAAACCGCTTTCCTTACATCAATAATTTGAGACAAATTCTAAGATGGGTAGTTTGTGCAGAAATCGAACTGAAAAATCTTGCGTCATCTTCACCACTCTACTTAGAACACCCAGCTTCAACTAACTACCTCAAAAACGGGAAGCGTATAACTCTGTGAATCTTTCCCTTTCGGCGCCCTTTAAGAAATATTCGATTTTTTCTTCGACAACTTCCTTGGAAAGCGATCTGTTCAAGTAGGGCAACTCGTTTTCCTGTTCAAGGATCCGTCCAGACATGCTCGAATTACAGCTATCAAACAATAACTAACGAAATGTTCAAGCGCGACTCGCGCCACAGGAAGAGGCAGCAAACTAACCCTCGCTGTCCTAGTGCTTTTTTCTCCTTCCCACGAGTGGCCCCGAAAATCTAATTGCTTTGAGACTTAAAAAAGAAAAAGCGATTGTAATTAATTCATCACAAGATATGAATCCTATTTCTCTCTCTTCTCTCATATTTTCCCTTTTGTCTGTTTTGTTTATTGTCTTACGCCATCAGATAGCTGACGTTTGAACAACAAATGGTAAGTGTTTGCTTGATTGATATTTAATCCGTTTATTGACATTTGATTGTTTGATTAGCCGCGTGATTAACAGTCGATGGCGTAATAGCTAAGTAACTTGATCATTCATTCAGATCATTCAGAGTCAATAGTTTTTTTCTTTGTTTCTGGGAGTAATCAGTTTAATTTCCGCATGATGAATTCCTGTAGCTGTATAATGAAGATCAAAATTTGAAGATTATTAAATTGTTTACCAGGTTCCAAACGTGCTAGGATAAGGAAAAAAACTGAAAGGAGAGAAGATGGGCAAACGCAGTAATGCAAGGTTGCGGAAATATAATCAAGAAGGACAATGGCCTTCGAATGAACCAAGCCCGGGTAGCAAAAAAAGTGAAACAGAAAGAGAACAGACAAACAAAACAACAACAACGACAATAACATATTTACACCAAACTGAGGGCAAGTTAAGCAAAGATATGTTCCCCTCAGGTGACGGTTACCTATTAAGTTCGTCTTTGAATTTGCAAAGAAAATTATGCTCCAGAAACTTTCCTAAGCTTATATCTTTATTGTATTACTTTCAAAACTTTCGAAGCCCCATTGTGAAAGAAAACAGGACAGCTTCCTGTCCCGGTAACTCGTTAAGTTACCGGGACCTTCGAGAAACCGGCCCCAGACCCCCTTGTGAAGAAAGGGCTTTACAGCCCCCTTTACGGGCACAGCCGACTATTCCGCCATTAGCAGTTGCTTATGGAAAAAAGTTATCAAAAATTCCTGCTTCAGTACCTAGTGTGAGTGGAGGACCATGCCTAGTCTTTACTACTGAAGAAATATAAGATGCGTCAGCATTCTTCTCTCTTTAACGCTATGAGTTCACATAAAGTTTAGGTGAGAAGATGGCTGATACTTTGTTGAAGGAAGAGCTAGACATCCTTACCTTTTTAAAAAACACTGTTAGTATCATTCATATACGATGACAAGAAATCTTCATGTGCAGCCGAGAGAAAAAAAATTATTTTCTCGTAGTGCAACCAGGAGCCCATTAGAAGTAATGGCTACTGGTGCAGCTTAAGGTGGGACTTAACCTAAAAAAGACCCCTTTTTTCAATGACTTGTCACATCCACAGTTTTTAGTTAAACCATATAAAACCATATATCACTGAAAAGCTAATGAATCACAGATTTCAGTTTTTTCAATTATTTCTGCACACAGTTTATTTGTAACCTGATACCAGCAAAATATTGTTACCCCATACTGTGCACAACCCACATGTACTCTAGAAAAGAAATCTTGATATGGAATGCAGCTAGCTCTGATTTGTTTTTATAACTATATAGTATATAGGCTAATCATGGGGATGAGCATAGAGTTTTAAAAAATATAAAAAACTTTGGTTCCAGCCTCCAGTTAAAGTAAAGCAAAATTTTTGGGGTGAATTTCCACCACAATTTTCTTTGTAACTTTTGACAAAGTAAAGCTACAGAAAAACCCTTTGCTCATTCCCAGACACTCTTTGAAAGCAATAAACATTGAAAATTTCAAGTCAATTGGTTAAATCCTCTATGAGATATGTTTTCTAGAATGCGCAAAATGCACATTTTGAGAAAAGTGCGATTAAAGTTAAAAAGCTAAAACGAAGATTGTCTGCACAAATTTGCATGGCTATGAACTATCCAATATCATAGCAAATGTTTCTTTCAGTCACTTAGAAGCCTCCAGGTTCATAGGTATCACCATCAGCCTCCCGTAGGGCATCTTCTCTGCGTGTGCGCCTCATTTGCTCTCCTTGCCGGCGCTTCTTTTCTTTAGCAGAGGTCTGAAGGTCCGATTTTCTCAACCGCCTCTTGTCCTTTTCTTCTGAGGCCTTCTGAGTGTACTCCCCTGCTGGAATTACCAGTCTCTGCATTATTCTTGCTCTGCTGGCAGCTCCACTATGAAAATGGCACACAGTAGAAGCAACTGCACATCTAATCACCTTGGCACCATGATGCTTGTGTTTTGGGCAGCGTGCCCACACCAGTCCGTTGATGCATTCATTGCGATTTTGGGTGGCGCCACGCACACACCTTTGGAGCAGCTTAGTTTCACTAAGTGTGATGAATGTTGGCTTCAGCAGTTCAAAGAACACTTCAGGCAAACAGTCACCTGCTTCATAAGTATTTGTTCCAGTAGCACAATCTTGTTGCCATTTACACCAGGAATCCTCACCAACAGGGCAGAAGCGATGTTGTTTAGCAGCATCTTGTGACTGGACACTGTGATGGAGGATGGCAATGATATTTTTCTTCATGGTGTAAACAACAACATCAACCTCTCTTTCTGTTAGGTTTGCTTTAGTTAGGGTGTTTTGTCTAATGGCTAGACCATAGTACTTCTGAAGGCGTTTAATGCGGCTCTCAGTCAGTCGGCCCCGTCCTCCAATGGGTTTGCCATCTGCAAGTTTACCTTTGGTTCTTGCTTTAAGATTAAGTAGGTGCTTGCCCATGCGTTTTTGCACGTGCCCAACACAATCCAGTTTTTCCACCTTGCAGTCATCGCCATATATATTCTCCACAGTATTGAATGCCTTACTGTCTCCGTCAGAAACCATCCATTTATACCTTATTTTATGCAGTTCCACAGATCTACTCCAAACAACTATGGCACCCTCAGCTTCCATTGCAGGTGAGCTTCCATTAAAATTAATGTCACACTCATTGGAAGCAAGATGCTCAATCTGCCATGCTTCGAACTCCCCGTCAGTTTGACACTGAGACCTTTTCATGGTACATTTCCGGCATTCTTTTGAAAGGACATGATAGTCAAGAACCTCTCCAGTGTCTACAGATATAACAAAAACAACTCCAGTCAGAGAGGTAAACCCCCTTTTCGCCCATGTACCATCAAACGAAACGGCTGCATCGACTACATCATCATTGACTTCATCTCCACTTTCCTTCAGGATGTACTCGCGAACTCTTATCCCTGCCTGTGTCATTTCATCTTTGGCTTCAGCTTCTAAAGCCTCAAGTATTGTGTCTACTTGTCTGTAATAAGCAGGTAGTGATAGACATGGCATGTTCATGATGCTGCAAAAGGTTACTAGCCCTTCATAGCCACCTCCTGTCTCCAGAGAATGATAGACTGCACGACGATTTACGTCAAAAGATTGCCCTTTCTTTGTTATTGTATCTGATGTTTTCAATGGTGTAGCTTCAAGGCAGGAGCTACACTCCACAGAGAGGTCTGCCATTAGCCCATTTCTCCCAGAAGAATTCTCCTTCAGAGTTAAACTCCCTAGAACATAATAACAGTATACACTAAAGTTATTTTGTGCATTCTCATACATGTATATGAGTCACAAAATTTATTCACCACATACCACACAACAGACAGTTACAACTGTAATTTTTAATAAATGAAAACAATAAAGATAGTACTGAAGAGAAGTAAAAAAACATTCTTAGAGAAAAAAATGGAAACTGCACACTGTTACTAGCATATGCTACGAGACATGAACAGTAAAGAAAAGGTTAAAAGTAAAACAGATGTTCACTTATGTTTTCTCACCTTCCTCGCACACATGTGCTTCAGACAACGTGGCATATAATTTCTTGAGGTCTACAAGTCTGTATCCCTCTCCCTGAAAATCATTTACATCAGAAATCTTTGATGAACTATCTGGTGAATCTTCTGGTCTCATTTTGAGTCTCGAAGCACTGATGGAAGCACTTTCGGCATCTGACAGAGCCTCATCACACGAGGAACTCGATGCTGAGTTTGTGACTTCTCTATCCGCACGCGGCATTTTCTTCGCTTTCCTTGCGTATCTCTGCACTCCAGTAAAAGGCTTTCCTTTCCGCTTTCTTCTATATACAGTATTCTTCTTCCCTCCTGGCATTTTAGACAAAAACTTCGCTGATATAAAACTCGAATCTCGCTCTCACAGTATCTCCACAGTTGAAAACACGCCAGCTTTCAATCCCACGCCACCTCCGACTAGCTATACTTCATGTAAGGGGTCATATAGCTTCCTCTTGAAAATACTGAGGAAATTCTAGGAATTGGATGGACTTTCGGGCTTCAAATTGGAGCAAGACTGAAAGATGCTACGTTGCGTTGCCATGGTAACCAAAAATATTTTTTTACTAGCTTGCAGAAAACTTATCGTAGGCAACAAAATAAAGCAAATTAGTCTTAAAAACTCATGTCATGGCTTTCTTCTATGCCTGAAGTTTCAGATTTCTCCAAAAACAAAAATTGCATTTTGTAGTCAAATTTTAGGTTAAGTCCCACCTTAAGACTTTTACTGTCTCTATGGTAACGTATTTGGGGTATGGAAGTATGGACTGGGTATGAATGCAATCTGGGAATTAATAAGTAACTTGATTTTCCGATTTTGCGTCATACGAATGATACGATTCTGAAAAGGGTTGAACATTAGCTCCTACTCGCGCCTTGCCCCCCCCCCCCCCCCCCCAGAAAAAAAACGCATTAACTCTAAGGCAAATCGAGAACAAGTATTTTCTCTATGGACTAATTGACTGATTGATTGATTGATTGATTGATTGATTATCTGTATTCGGTAAAAAAATCTTTCAGCACAATTTACAAGGAGAACATCTCATTCTCCTTATCCAATCTAACTCATGAAATAAGATCAAAACTATCAGGTCTTAAGGCTGTTTTTCAGGGATGTCGTGTCTCATTTGAAGTGGGATGACGTAGTTTGCGTTTGAATTCATCTAAGGAAGTTACAGAACGCAAACCGTGGGGTAAGCTTTCCCACACCTCAACACTTCAGCCAATTTAGATAAACATAAATAATTCCTTAGTTTTTCGAATTTTTCAAAAAGTTGCGGCGCGATTATTCATGTGTAATAGTGGTCACTAATCGTTTAGTTGTCAAGTATTGAAATTTGATTAGATTGGATTTTATCATTTATCTTGGTAATGCAACAAAATTGTACAGCAGAAAGCAAAACAGGCATTTCAAGAAGACTGCTCAATGTCAATTAACAAAGTGGTACAAAAAATTACGGGTCCTGAGGGAGAATTCGGACTTCAGACCTGATTACGCTGAATCAAAAACCAGCTTGATAAAATATTTTATCAAAATGACATTTTCAAACCGAAAAGAAATTTAAAAAATACTCGAATTAGAGGCTAAGATGAATAGCCTACTTCCAAGATCTGGTGTCAAAAATGAGGCTAATTAAAATGCGATATCGCTTTCGACAGCGTGAGAGCCTTGTTCTGGCAGATTTTAAAATTTCGTCACCAGATCTCTAACTCATGAAAACTCGAGAATGGGCTATTAACTTAACGTCTTGGAGCGCCCGCTGGAGTAATAAATGACGTTTGAATTTTCATTATTTCGTCAGTTTCACATTTTGTTTTGCTTCACAAATCGATTCCATATTTTGCGCTTCGGGAGAAATTAACTCTTAGAAAAAAATGAAAAAGTTAGACCTTCGACTGTTTTTTATTTTACTTTTCTTTGGAACATTCCTTGCCAAAAGTGTTACCAGCGAAAAGGTATGTTACGGCTTTATGAGTGATTTATTACTACTGGACGAAAATTTAGATGGTTGCCAAGAATCCAATACAGGGAATTTATCTCTCCTCCTTATTCTTTTAGAGTTCTGAAAACTTTCCTTTATTCTTAGTAGTGGCGATTTAGCAATTATCTATGAAATTTATCTTTGTTCTTCTGTAGGCTACCGTTTCGTTTCGTTATCATGTACGTCGTTACATAATGAACGTGAGATGCAATTTGTTCATAAAGTCTGTTGATCTTTTCCTCTCTCACAAAAGCCCGCGACGCACTTGGCAAAAATCGCCAGGCCTGCCAATAGCAACTGATTGCAATTTTCACTGATCGACACGATCTGCGTTTAAAATCCATTATCTGTGATGTCAGGTATCAGCGATTTTCGCTGACGATCAAATCGATTTACCGGCGATCAAATCATTTTTGCCGGCGATCAAATCGATTCGCCGCGATCGGCCTCTAAAATCACTAAGTGTGTCACCGGTCTAAAAAACAAAGAACCAAGCAAGCGAAAGAATTATGCCCCATTAATTAAACTCATGGAAGATGACGATAGTAATTTGCTACGAGAGGAAATCCCACTCGACAACATTGTTGATGACACAGCGGATGTGATCAGAGAAAGTCCCTCTCGAGTACTTATTATAATCAGCGCCTTTTTCTTTCACTCACTTTACGACCGGCAATACAATACCGCTCGAGGAGAATCTTTCCCGAGAAGTGGTTGGATCCCTGATCTCGAGTGAAGTTTGTTAGATGTGTTTTGCGTTATATTATAGTATACTGCTGGAACAATTTAGCTAAGAGGATAAACCGAACTAGTTTAACGCGCGACTAGCGAGCATGTGTTCTGAGACTTTCGAAAATTGAAAACACATCGTGGGCATTTGGTACGCGTACGATTAACGCATGCGCGGGTGTTTACGGTTTCCAGCTCTCCTCCGTTGCGTTTTCTGAAGTTTATTTATTTTGGAGCTAAGAGTTTCTGTTTAGCGGTATTTTGGCCTATTTTGTGAAGGGATTTTTCCGTCGCCGCTTTCGAACTGGATGTGTTTAACATATAGACCCGTGATGCCTTGCAGATACCACTTAATATCAATCACTTAATCAAATTAATAAGCCCTTTCTCTTATCTTACGTGCATACCGAAAGAAAAATGCTGCCGTATTTCTATCAGAAAGAACAACAATAAAAGCGAAACAATAAAAGATGTTTCATAGACTTCAAAGGGTCTTCAAACCGAATTCATGCCCACAACACGAGGCCATACGTTCGAACGATGATGGCATCCTTGATACAATTAACTGTGAGTAAACTGTAAAATTCATTATTTCATCATATAGACTGCAAAATCAGGGCATAATTTGCGAAATTTCATTTAGCTGGTACCCATGGAAGCGATAAGCTGATATTGTTTTCAGTTACTTTACTCATACGTTTTTGTGTGGAGAAAATATCACCAAAAGACCTCCAAGAAGTAAATCAGGCTTGTTTGGGTAATGATATCAGTTGGGAATGTTATTAAGTAAAGTTCCAAGTTAACAATGCCAAGTGCACTCGAATGAAAACGCTTAGAAGTGGTGCTTTCGGAAGGTGGGAACTTCCCCAGACAACTTTGACAAAGAAAAATAATAAGTCGACTTTAAAAAACATTTTTTTATGTAATTAAAAGCCTCAAGTGATGGAGATACATAGCTGAATCATTAGATTTCAAACTAAATTTGAATTTTGGATAGCAAAGATTCTTTTTAAAATTATTCAGTCAAAGATAGCAAACCTGTGTGCAAATTATAGTGCTTTGTTTATAATAAAAACATTTGCATCAAAATATTAAATAAGAAGCTGATTGATTCATCGAGTTGCGGATAATCTTTCTTTAACTTTATTTAGATTTACTGTCATTTTTCCTTCCATTGTTACAATTTCAAAGTCATAACAGCTTGGACCTCTGCGAACTTATTCAAATGAACGCTTCTTCGATGGAGCTATAATGATATTATTTATTTACTTAATATATTATGTAATTCCTTATCATATACGGAGGCAAGTAACATTATTATACTAGATATACTACCATTCGCACCAATTTTGTCTCCGCCCACTTTTTTCGCGGACACCGTCATCAAACTAGCGTCGCGTCTGATGCACGTACTGAGGGAAAATTGCTCACTGAGAGAGTTGTGTGGAAACTCGATTGACTTGGGTGGAGCCAGCAGAACAGAAAAGGTGTTTTTACGCCTTATGTTACCGACATTTATCAGACTGGGGTCGGGGCGTCCAGGTAAGATTGTTAAAGAGGGAATTGTTTCTTGGTGCCGTGGAATTGCTTCCATCAGGATGAAACTATTCGTGAGATATTGGTTACATGCCCTATGAATAAAGCGTCTTTGTAGGGATTTTAGACGAGCTCATAAAAGTGAATCCTCTGCTGTTTAAAGTATACGTTACAATATGCTGATTACTGTGAAATCTAAAATAATAATGTTGTCATTGGGAATGATCAAAGGAGACTTGTTGTTCTTAAATTTTGTAACACTAAAATTCGATTTATTAATGGTTTATCAATTCTTCAATTGATTCGAAAGGGGCTTTTGGGAAGGTGAGATTGGCCTACATCTGACAAATGACTTGACATGTGCTCATTTCAGATGCTCCAAAGGCGTCCTTCGAAGACGTCTCCTATGCGCTGAGTTGTTTCTTGTTAACAGTGGTTACGAAGAACCCATCCACTCCCGGGACTAGTCCAGTGCGGCTCTCATTTGCCGATGAAGACCTGGAATTACCACGTTCCCTGACGTTTGCAACACCTCACGAATCCACGACATCATTTGAGGAGATTTCGGAAAGCTTGTACTGTGCAGCTTATCTTGGTAAGCTTTCTGTTTGTTTATGATTTGCGGAATATAGATTTATGCTTAGAAGGTTCGGCCAGAATCCTATGTATGGGAATAGGCAAACTAGTTTTCTAGGCCTGAGTAAACTATGAAAAGAGATCAAGTCTTAAAGCACGTAACGAAATTAGAGCTGAACGTCACGTTCATTTACTTGGCCCCGGTTGTTCAAAGGGTGGATAAGCTATTCACTGGAAAAATTTCCATACTGTGGATAGTGCAGTACGTATTTTTCTATACTTATCCGCAGGATAGCGAGTTATCCGTTGGATAGCGTTATCCGGACTATGAACAATCGAGCCCTGGCCTGATCGTTTCCTTTAGTGATCAGAGAATTTTTGATTTTTGGAGAATCCTCGTCACTTCTCTTCTACCCAGAACGTGTGATACTAGTCGTAAACTTGGGTCGGAAAACAGGATATCACAGCTCGTAAAAAAGTCCAGAAAAAGACTAAACTATGTGCTATGTAAAGGAAAAATAGTGTTCCTATCCCTTCTTTCCTATTGCTGTGCGCAGTATTACTGTGGAACTAGTTTTTTTTTGCAAATATTCCGTCTCATTTGAATTTTCAGGACTAAAGGTACTGATGGTCTGCTGTGAGGATCGTCTGGCCACTGAATGGTACAGAATATATCAGGCCATGGAAACTATAGTGGCGGGGCAGATAAGTAAGAATTCCCATAATATCTGAACTTTTTTGATAACAAAAAAACTTTGATGCGCCATAATTAAAAGATAATTAGTCCTTGCTCTCCTTAAAGTTCTCTCAGGGGATTGCTCTTTACGGAAAAAGATTTCTTGGGTATACCACGTTTCCACGAATAAGCGCATAGGCTCTTAGTTATAATTTGAGCTAAAAAGGGCGCGTATACACCTTTATCACGTAGCGCCATCTTGGATTGCGTGGCGCACCAAATCGAGGCTGGACGGGCATCCTGGACGACATGCTTGTTTAGCCAATATGGCTGAAGGTAGATTTTCTGCTGCGTGGTCGAAATCTCTCTGCAATGTTCCATTTTTTGACGCCTCTTTTATCGAGACATGGCTTGAGACCGATAGAGAAGTCCCGAAGAAGGTGGTAACTAGTGGTTATAGTAACTTCTGCGAAGGGTATATCTTCGATGTCGAAGGTAAAAGTTTCCTTTCAGTCTCAAATTTAACTGCAACACTGGTGTGATTTCACGCTACGCATGCTTCTTTAAGCATCTTAGATGGTGCTTTTTTTTCGTTTATTGCACGATTCGCCATTCGAAATCTCTTGTGCAAAATCTATAGTGTATTAAACTTCCATATTCGCACTTTGCTTTCAGTAAAAACTCAGGATACAGAAGTAATTGTTAGAGCTCGAAGCTACAAATCACAGAGAAAAAATGAAGAGCCATGGAGGTTACAGGTAAGCTTATTTATAATACTTAAGTTTTGTCTCAGCTCGAACTTTGCTTGATGTAATTTTCATACGAGTTAATTCTTAAAACATACACACACACATTCACAGCAGATATTTATCCATTTAATTTTTTTAGGTTGAGATATCAAGGACTCCCGAAGTTAAAATAACCAGTACCTCCTGCAACTGTGAAGCAGGTGCAGGGCTCTGTAACCATGCAATAGGGCTGGTTTACCTCCTTGAGCATTATAGAAAACTGGGCTTAAAAAGTGTACCTCCTGCCATGTCAAAAACAAGTCTACCACAAACATGGCACGTTCCTCAAAGGACAGCAGGAATCAATCCCCGCGAGGTGCAAGAGGTGCTGGTGCAGCAAGTGAAACCACCGAGCAATGATGCAACACAAAAAAAGAAAATACGCAGGTTAGATGGAGTACGGTCCACTCTGTATAATCCGATTCCAGAACATTTTGGTTCACCCAAAATCATTGATTCTATGAGAGACATATTCAAACAATATGAAGACATGCAAGTAAACAGTATTGTTCCAGAAACTGACAGTTTGGACTATGTGAATAGTAAACTAGGGAGAGTAGATCATGGCTCAGTTATATCATACCAACAACGTCAGAACACAACCAATGATCCAAAAATTCACATTAATGTTGAGGGGCCACAGGAGCCACCGCCTTTTGGTGTACCATTGCTTAAAAGCAATTTTACATTTGTGCCTACTTTGGCAGAACTTAACTTTGCTGAAGGGCTTAGTGTCTCACAAGCACAATCCTGTTTATATGAGGAAGAAACAAGGGAGCAGTCTGACACTCAGAAGTGGCATGATCTGAGGGCACAGAGGCTATCTTCGAGTAAATTTAAAGATGTTTGTGCCCGAGGGGCTGACTTTGAATCACAGGCAGCAAGGCAACTAAAGAAGACTGTGCAAACTGCAGCCATGAGGCATGGTATAAATACAGAAGAAGAGGCAGCGTCTGCATATGCTGACAGTGGAGATTGCAATGTTTTCCCTGCCGGGATTGTTATCAACCCATCATGTCCACATCTGGCTGCCTCTCCAGATCGAAGGGTCTATGATCCCTCTGAAAACAATCCCTGGGGGCTGCTGGAAATCAAGTGCCCTATTACGGATTCAATCTCGCAGCTGAAATATCTGAAATGTGTAAATGGGGTTTATAAACTTCGAAAAACACATAGCTATTACTACCAGATCATGGGACAGATGATGTTGACAGGTTGTGAATGGGTAGATTTTTATGTTTATTGTAAATCTGACTTTCATTTAGAAAGAGTGAGGTTTGATGCAGAATTTTGTTCAGAGATGAAGATGAAATTAGACAAATTTTATTTTGAATACCTCCTCCCTGAACTGTTAAAAAAAGTGGGGGCATAGCCTGCTTTGTGAAGCATAGTTAAAAAAATCTGTATGACTAAGCCTAATGTTTTGATAAGTGCTTGAAATAGGATGTATGCTGCAGCAGCAGAGACAAATAATTTATGAAAGGATTTAGGATTTTTGGACTAAGTACATGACTAACCAACTCATGTGAGCTGTATAGAGAATTTGATTTCGAACCTCCCTTACAAGGGGGCACCACCTCTATCCTAAAATTTGTAAACCTTTAAAATAATGATTTGGGGCCATATCAGAAATCCCCCTGGAAATGAGGAAAATTACCCTCTCACCATAATTTCCCAAAAGGAAGAGGTGATTTTTTTTTCCGGAATCACCGAAATAATTGTAAAAAACTGTTCTTTGTAAAGTCAAATCCAATCTTTGATTTATTTGTCACCTGTTTCTAAGTAACTGGTTAACTGTTACAACTCTTATTGCTAACCCTTGTTTTGCTGAAGGAAGTGTAGCTCCAAAAAATCTCAATACTGCCCCCATAGAAAGGATTGTAAATACCTGGAGATGAAGGGGAGGGGAAAGGGTTGGGTTCATAAAGACCAAAAACATTAAAGAAACATTTGAAGGTTAATTGCATTTCCAGATGCTGGGAGATGGGGGGGGGGGGGGGGGTAAGGAAATGTAATAGAACTACACAATACTAACAGGCAAGTTATAGTTTCAATATAGTGGCCCTCTAAAGTTTGTAAGAAGGCAGCAAATTGTCCATATTTGGTTTACTGAACCAGCCAACGAAAGTGGCAAAAGGGGCTCAGCTCCAAACCTGGTCCCTTTTAGATCTTCCACCTGTTGCTCTAAATCACTGATTTGTGCTTTAAGGATTTCAATTTGTTCCACTGCACTCAATTCGGCGGGTTCTATGTTTTCGTTTTCCGGTTCGTCCGTAGCCATTTCTTCCATTTGCTCATCACTAGCACTGGCACTGGCTCCCTGGCCTCCTGATGCAGTCTCCCCTTCCTCCATTTTGACATCCTGCTGGAATGAATCGACAAAAGATTGTCGTCGCTCCTCTTGTTCTTGCTGTTCTGCCATAGTTTTTAACTCTTGTAGTTTATTTTGTGGGCGGTCTTGGCTGGACTTTGTCCATTGAAACTGCGAAGGCACAACTCCTGGTTTCAGACGTATAAGCCCTGTTATAGTTTTAAACATATCGCTTGGCTTGAAGTGAGCAGAACACACTAGAGTAGAGCCTTTCTTGATCTAGGAAACGAGTTTAACACTGAATTAAATCGCTGATAACAAGGGAGAATCTCATGGAATATTAATAATCATATTCGAGTCAATGAAAACAAACAAACTGGTGCCATGTGCGTTTGACAGTTTCGGCCAAAATCGACCAAAATCTAATGTAATGCGTCTATAGTTCCTCTGGATATGAATCGAGTACGCAATTCACGTGTAAGAAGCAAGTAAGACGGGAACTAACTGAGTCTTAAATCGAAAGACTTCCCGAACATATATATCAAAAGTGCACACGTGCGTTTGACAGCTCGCTGTAGTCACGACTCGACACTCACCTGAAAAAGCGTCCCTTCATCTCGCTTTATCGCGGCAATCCACTTCGATCTCTGTGAAGAATTTTTATGAAAGTTGAAAAACGACAAATTCTGACCACTTTCGTTTCGTTTGTCGTTCGTACAGTAATTTACACAGCAATGATCGTGAGCCATATTTGCGAGTTATTTCCACTCAAACTCCATGTAACGCAACCCTCCAAATGACCGCATGCCCGTCCACCCTCGTTTTGGTGCGGCACTCGATCAAAGATGGCGGTGCGTGATATCGGTGTATTGGAAGGAGGAGCGCGTAATCGAGGGGACGCTCATCAAAAAATTATTAACCTGCACCGATTCCTTTGTTAACAAAATGGCAATAGAAACAGATTCCCCCTGGCATTCCTACAATAGAAGAAAGTGAAGTAGGAAGGGGGAGGCGGTTGTTCGATATTATGGTCAAGTGGGTGGGCGGAGGGTGCGTATTAGAGCGTGGGCGCTCATTCGAGAAGAAACGGTATTCACAAGGCTATCTTGACTATATTCATAAATATATAGTTTTATCCACTCATAAAAAACCTAGAAATAGTTTAGTTTCAGTTTTGTTCGGGCAAAGTAGAGATCTAAAGGGTTTGGTACTCATCACTCTCCTATGTTCATATTTGGCGAGATATGCCTAAGGGATGCCAATGGCTGGCTTAAGGTATGCATGTACGAAGATTGAAGATGCTGCCGGAATTGAATAACGTCCAGTTGCATGGTTTGCGAGCCAGTATTGTATGCAGGCTTCACTTTTACCGGACAGAAACCTGGACTGACTCGACCGAAAGTGGGCTGCTTCTTATGGCAGTCAAAAATGAAGCCACTCGGCGTAACTATCTTCTCACGACGTGAGCGGAATTTTAACTTCGTATTACTTGCTAAGCCTACACGCTGCTTAACAAAAGTTTCTTTTTCATCTTTATAGCTAATGTAGGTTTTTGGGACTTCATGAATTTCTACGTGTCATACCGGACTCCACACTTCTTGTTGATTTGCCCGCTCATTAGAACAAAGGTATGTCATGTCCCTAACAGTAGTCAATACAGATATATGTTGGATGTTGTGCTAGTTAATTTTCACTGACCCCCTCGATTTTCCTTCCATTTCTCATCTGATTCATCGTCTCTAAAATTTACGTGATGCAGGTCTCTCATCTCCGTCCCAAAAACAAAACTGAACGTGCTCTCAAGCAAAGAGTGTTGACCAAGATATCACGCCCACCTCTGGTCGTGAGCTCTCGCAATGCTCTCATCACCCGCTTCCTTGAGGAACTATCTTTCATCAAACAGAAGCGCCCAGCGGCAGGCTTTCAAGATGTTGAGGAAGGCGAAGAAGAAGACGTGCAGAAAGAAGAAAAGAAGCCGCTGGTACTACAGGCTCCCCCTCTAGGCAGAGAACGCTCCTCCAGTGCACCGGAGGAACTAGCTACTGATTCTAAGGACGTGAAACTCCCGCCCCCACTTACACGCTCTGTTAGCCTGAAAGCGAAAAAAACTGTGTCATTTTCGCCATCCCCAAGCTTTGAAGATGATCGAGGATCTGCAGCTTCATCTCTCGGCGATGTTCGCAGCGGGAAAGAAAAAAGGAAAAAGTGGCTTTTACGTAAACAGGAAACAGTTGAAGAACAAGATGGTCACAATGAAAAGGATCTCGTGGATACTAATACAAGCCAAGGCCCTTTTGCGCACCAACGAGGTACTACCATGAGGCCTGGAAAGGTGCCCACAGGAAGAGGGCCCCGAAGGCGCTTTGAAAAACTGCGAGCTGTAACATCAGAAAGGAAATCATCGAACCCATCGGCTGAGGTGGAAACTAAAATCGAGAGCCCAACCAGCGGAATTGTGGAGAGCCAAGGCGAGAGATTTGAAATGAGGTTTTTCGAGACAGATATTTTGGTCACTGACTCTAAGATGGAAGCAGCCCCTGAAAGCAAACGCTCTCGAGCGTCGCTGACGCCCCCGATAGCGAAACCCGAGTCTGTGATGATTACGCTGTCTCCTGAAGGTTCACCGTCTGGACAGTCTCCAGCCAGTGAGATGAAGCATCCGTATCCAGACATTTTGGAGTCCTTAACACCATTGTCTCCCATTCCTCCTGTAAAATTCAGCTCACAATCGGGTGAGAAGCACGATTCTGAGAACGCAAGGAATGGAACGATTGCGCCCGAAAGCAACCTTGCAGCGGATTACGACGTAGAGCGTGCACAGCGGCTGAACAAGACTCGCTGGTGGAACAAAGTTTATTCCAATGTTGAAATAATTTCCACTGATGAAGACATTCAACGGTTTCAAAGTTTTGAAATTTCTCTATCAGAAGTATCTGAAGTACAAAGGGAGACGAACGTATGACTTACGAAAACTAGTATCAGCATGTGTAAAGAATATGACGTGAACCACTTCTTCCTGTTGACGGCAAATCATCTTGGGGCTGGCATAGATGAATTTATTATTCCACCATTACTCCATTTCACTGTATTAGGGTGGTGGAACACGAAAAATACGCCGCGGTATTTCTGTAAGACAGGATAAAAAACGGACGCAAAGCAAGCAATAAAATAACGGCATTAAAATACTTAAACTTTCTTTTTTTTTTCCTTTTGGTTGCCATGACTTTTTTTAGCAAAGAATTGTTGAACCAGTCTTATTTTTTCTGTTGATTCTGTGGATACTAAAGAACCCTTAAATTGTTTCCTTTCTGTTGTTTTCGTTTTTCGCGTACGCCTTATGTGATTGATACGATGCTCAAATAAGGCCAAAAAAAAGTACTTCCAAAACTAGAAGCCAGACTACTGCTTAGTTCATCCTTTGTGAAAATCAGGAAACAGATACGAAATTTTCCCTTTTATTACAAGATGTTTTGCCGCAGGATTTATTTTGACGACAACCAGGCAAGCCCAAACCAACTTAAAAGGTTACCGAAATCAATACTTAATCCGAACGTCTTGTAGAACTACTCGATATATTTCTTTTTCATTAACTGTAGTTTTAAAGAAAGAAAGGTGTTTACGTATTGTTAATAATATTAGCCTTGTGTACACAGGAAACACAGATAAGTAATTCAAACAAGTTCAGGGTATTGCTGCCTTCTTCATGGTTAAACGGCGACCGCTTTCCTCTTGAGCTGTCGCCCCTTGAGGTTGATATCGTTCCCGCGTCCAAAGGACAAACTCCTGAAAGACGATCACTCCATTGCTGTTGTTGTCCATTTTATCGAAGAGCTCTCTTATGTGAACGTCATGCATTGGTGCGTTTAATTTTTTCATTCCTACCACGAAGTCCTCTTTACTGAGCTTGAGACCATCGCGGTCTTTTGACAAAATTTTGAACAGGTCGATCAAACGAAGCCCTTTCGTGCGAATGAAGGCCAAGTACACGTCCAGGATCTCAGGTCGCTTGGTTTGATCTGAGAGTCGTTCTCCTGTTATACTGATATCCCAGGAACAGGTGAACAATGGCCTTCTCTCAAGGAGAGCTTCGAGTTCACGTGCACACTCCTTATCAAACACGATATCATCGAGTTGAAGATTTTTTAAGGCGCTGGATGTGTTCTTTTGAATGGCCATCAACAGGACGCGTGCACCGTAACTTTGGAAAGGATTTCGTCCAGCTTTAAGAACCTCCAAGCTTTTGTTTGTCCTTAAGAATTTGGCTATGGCCGCAACACCATTCTTAGTGATGCAGTTACTTCCAATATCCAGGACTTTGAGCGTCTGGTTACACGACAGTGCCTCTTGAATAGCAGTAACGCCGTCGTCTAGAAGACCATTCCAAGCAATGTTTACCTCCCTAAGGCGAGTATTACTTTTCAAACCCTCGGCCACTGCTCGAACCCCTTGAACACGAATGCTATTCCAACTGACGTCTAACATATCAAGAACCGCGTTGACTTTGATGGCTGAACCCAGAAAGGTGGCTCCTTTATCACCGATGTCGGTGTATGATAAATTCAAGTAGGTCAATGGTGCATCTAACCTTAAAGAGTTGCAAAACACTGCAATCCTTTTACCTTGCAAGTTGCACTTGCTGACATTTAGTTCCTTCAGTGTGTCGTTCTGAAGAAGCATGTCTCCGAGTTCGTCTGCAGCTTGCTGGCCGATGTGGTTTCCCGACAAATCGACTTTGCTGATAAAAGGGTTCCTCTTCAACATTCTTGCAATGTATGTCATTCCTTTGTCGCCGATGCCGTTGTCATGGAGATTTAAGGTAGTTACATTTAAACATCCTTTCAACGCCATACTAATAGCTCGTGAGCCAGAATCTCCAAGGCCATAATGGTTTAATTCGATATCCTTCGCCACACACTGCTTATGAAACTTAAATGAAGGCACAATGTTATTACTCTTGCAGGCCTCAAGGTAAATTTCCTGCGTTGAACGTGAGAGGTTGACGAGGTCCTCCCCTTCGTTCTCTTCGTCGGGGCTTTCGTCTTCCAAGTCCGTGTCGTAAAACTCGTCTTCTTCCATAGTTCGACTTCTAGTTCATAGAAAGGTTATGGGGTTTTTTGTCCTTTGTGCCTGGATTCACTTGGCATCATTACTCCTCTGTAAGCTTAGTATTTCATTCGTCTATCGGCAAACTGACCTTGTCTTCGCTGTTTTCCTGCTTCCATACAGTGAAAAAAAAAGAGAGATATCTACCCTGGGCTAACGAATGTATTTCAAGATACTTACAACGTGTATTTTCAGCCTCAGATAGATTTGACTGAGGTACGTGTTAGTGTTGAGTTTCCCTCGAAAAGGCCCCAGCACAAGACAAGTAATCAAATATAAGATTATCAATCTCCTCTCGTTCTGTTTCTAATTTAGCTCCACAATTATGTAACATAGGTCTACTTAGCGGCGTTGACAAATTACTTAGTCACAGGGCTTCTAGTAACATAGGATTTATTATGACAGTGTCTGTAGACTTCGATTGGAGAACACCATATTTAATGAGTACATATTAGCCTGAAGCTTGCTGAGTTACTCACCACTCAAAAACAAAACACTCGTTAGAGACTTCTTTTAATTATTGTATGAAGGATGAATGTCATCAATGATAATACAGACATCAATATAATTACTTTAACCTTGCAGTATTTCCCTGCGTGGGGTCTTGTTGAGGCAAAAGTTTTGAAACAAAGCTGCTAAATAATTCACTTTGTTTCTGTTTCTGAGATAATGAGAGGTGGAGATGTTTATATACTAAATGTTTACATGAGACAAAAACTTGTCTTTGATAAAAAAAAACAAGGTTTCCGGAACCATCTGTGCGTAAAATATCTTACAATATTGGAATTTGAATTACTTAGGAAACCTCTTTATTATGTAGAGAAACTATTTGTTTTAATAACTGAGAAATTGATCAATTAGTTAAACTCGTTTCGCTGTAGTCTCGAACAAGATACATTTGTATCATTTGGTGCACAGTGATCAAAGAAAAATTTCATGACTCGATTTTCCGTTTCATGGAAAACTTCAAAGAATGTAAATTTTTGGACTGAATTTATTTATATATTTATATGGTCAGTGGGTTTTAAAACGAAGTAAAATTTTTTTTTTTAGAATTATTTTCGTTATGGATTTCCTTCGGAAACATTTATCATTTCTGTTTTATCTAGTTTATGCAATTCGCTGCCTATACTTTTCTACTCTGCAGCTGACTGCACCAATGAGACAATGTCATATAATAGTGAGGAAATTAAGCTTCTTTTTCGACAATTCCGGCCAAAATTTTGGCGGCGAAGAGTTTCTGCACAGGGAATCTTTTAGTTTCCATCGGTTTTTGTCTGTTGTTTCATTGCCACAAACTCTTGAAACCTAACCACGTCATCGTCATCTGCGTCGAGAATGTCAAACAGCTCGTCAAGTTGAACTCTCTTGAGATGAACGCCCAGCTTTTGTAAACCTTGCACGAACCTTTCTCTATCCACAGTCATCCGGAGCGCGCTGAAATCGTTCCTGGTGATAATCCTAAAGAGATCGATCAGCCTCCAACCTCGTTTGCTAACAAAAGACAAAAACTTTTGCACTACAAGGGGCGTTTTAGGAGCGTTTTTCCTGAGAGACACTGGCATTTCGAGCACAGTGCCTCCACCTTTGACGACCGTTCCCCACTGACAGATAAATCCCGGCCGCTCATTGACCAGTGACTGAAGTTCTAGCACACACGTTTGGTCAAGCGTGGTGTCTTCCATGTCTAAATGCATCAACGCACTTGAAGTGTTTTTACGAATTTCCTTGAGGACTTTCTGAACACCGTAATCATGGAACAGATTTCTTCCAATTTTCAGCGTGTGAAGGCTTTTATTACAAGATAGACCCTCAGATATTGCCTCGGCGCCTATCTCATTAAATCCACAGTTACTGACGTCGATAACCAGCAACGACCTGTTGACAGCGAGAACCTCACCAATTTCACTTGCTCCTTCATTAGAAATGCTGTTACGAGAGATGTCAAGTTGCTGCAAAACTGTGTTCGTCTTGAGCCCTTTTGCTATACCTGCAACACCTCGTAGATGAATCGCATTCCAGCTGAGGTCCAAAATCTCAAGCGTGCCATTAGAAATAAAAAACCAGCCCAGTTTAATAGCGCCTTCGTCTCCCAGTTCGTTGCCTTTCAGATTCATAATTCTGAGACGAATTCTCCCACCTTGAAGAAGTTTGGGAATACCTTTCTCTTGCAAGCCGCAGTATCCCAATCCTAGATTGTCAAGACAGTCGTTTTCATTCAACATTTCACCAAAACACTCGATACCTTTAGTTCCGATTCGATTTTCTGATACGTCAAGCTGTGAGACAAAGCAGTTGTCCTTAAGCATCAGTGCCAAAGCTTCAGCTCCGATAGTGGATATACCGTTGTCGGCAAGGTTTAATTTCTTTACTGTCATGTTTCGTGCCAGTGCCGATGAAACCGCAATGGCTCCCTTATCCCTGATACCATAATGCTGCAGATCCACTGATTCGGAGCGGAGCTCCCTTAAAAATCTCGAAACTGGTGCAATATCTAAGTTTTGGCACGTTTGAAAATAAATTTCCTCTTGAGTTTTATAGAAATCTTTTTCCTCCGTAAAGTTCTCTTCAAGGTCTGTGTCGTATTCCTCGCTATCGCTATCGTTTGTATCCTTGCTTTTCAAATGAACTTTGTTTTGTGTTCTGCTCAAATTTTTTGCTATTTTTTCCGCTTTACTGTAATCCATTCTGCTTCTTACAACGGAGAAAATTGTCTTTGTTTCATGTGTGAAATTTCACAGGACAGATGAAATAACCACTTTTAATTTTACCGCACCTGCGTTTCCAAATTTCATCCTTTGCGCAGTGCTATGGAAAGAATTTCTCGCTTTTCACGAAATAATATTTAAAACCCGTTGTACATAATAGAATATTAATGATTAAAAGAACCCACCGCCATAGTTTGCTAATTACTTGCAATTATTAAGCGTTTTTGCAGGAAATAATTACTTT
This sequence comes from Pocillopora damicornis, assembly GCF_964200805.1. Lineage (NCBI taxonomy): Eukaryota > Metazoa > Cnidaria > Anthozoa > Scleractinia > Pocilloporidae > Pocillopora > Pocillopora damicornis. The sequence goes on from NC_142675.1 coordinate 6,372,795, forward strand.
GAAAGACTGATAACAGTCAAAACCCTATCCTCCACTCGTTTACTTTGTCGGCAGCCCGAGATTCTGTTAGGCTCAGCCATAATAGACATTTAGAGCGAAAAAAAGTTGTTGATTTATCTCACAAGACGAAGTCAGTGCGAAGGGTCTTTGCCACAGCTTTAGTATGTTGAACAATTTAGCCTCAACTTTTTTTTGTGTTTTCAATTTTTTTGTTTTATTTTCTTTTGAAATCTGAGTCAATCTTCTCTCTATATAACAATTATCTTTTTCCCTTTGGTTCATTCCTACCCCTTTGCTGTATGTACATCTCAGTAAACTATATTTACTTCTTGACATAAGTAGTAATTTCGTGATTTCAAATTCAATCACGCGAGAGTGCCTCGTATTCCCACGCTTTTTGCCGCTGCCAAAACCTAAAACATTGAATTTTCACCTGCTTTCTAGCATCTTTTTTCACATTTCAGTCAACGTTTTCATTAATTAGTGTCATGCTTTTAGTGATCCTTTTCCGCGTGATGCCTTTTTTTTTTTATCAAAGGAAGACTGAGAAAACCGGACGAAGTAGGTATTTTTTTCGAGGTATAGGGCGGGGTGGGGTGGGATGGGAGAAATGGTTTCTTTTCAGTTATGCTTGTAGACTCGTTGTCAACTCAACGAGTAATCCCAGAACTCCTTGATTACATGTAAAGTATGACGTATTGCAGTGCGCTGGATGACAGAAAGCTAAAGCTCCTGTACTTCAGAATTATGTTTGTACTGCCTGTGAAACTTTCATGAGTACCTCTGTAAACATAACCTTAAAAATGGCTAGCAGGCATAATTCCAACAACCCTTCTCAGTGGAGCGAGTGAGGAAACAAATTTAAAAAAAAACAAAGAAAGATATATTGCGTCACGTGAAAACGAGACGCAAGCATCAGTATCCAGTTGGAAGACCATTCACGACGATCGGAATAAAAACGCTTGGCGATTGAACCTTTTCCGACGCATCCGCCAAGATTTGGAACAGTCTCCCGCAACCATTAAAATCACAGCAGTAATTTCGTATTCAATTTTAATATGTAAAGCGCAATTGATCATATCCTCCTGTATGTTAATTTGCGCTATATAAATATTAAATATTATCATTAAGGGGGTTATCTTTATCGCCATAAGTCTCTTGTGGGGCTGATTTTTCAATTGCAACCCTGCTTAGTTAAATCTGAGTGACCATCACTAACACTACACCACGCTGCGAGGACACTTCCTCGCCAACAAATCACTTCACATGCCCTGTTAAGGTGATTTCTCAGAAATAAAACCATCGAAAAATTTTTTTAACCTTCCTTAAATGTTCCTTGCTCATTTTTGTTTCGAAAAATTCAATTAAAATGATAGAAAGGATAGGTCACTACGCTTGCTTAAGAGATATGACGGGCCAAACTTACGCCATTTATGCCTGTACTGACACTTATCACGCGCGTCATTTCATTGGTTCACGTTATATTTTGTGGTTGGTGGAAGCAAGGGTTTTCTAAAGTAACACTTGAAGTGAACTTGATAAGTAGAAAATATCGAGTGAATGGGGCAATATGATTTAAAGACACTCATTTCCTGCTAAGTGACTCTTTCGATATAGATATTATATCCAGATTGTACTGGATTGACCCATTTACTTGCATATTAGTGAGAGAACTTCGTGATCCCAAACAATACCATTAACTATGTGGTGAGGGCTCTGGAATTGTAATCTCGGCAATAATGAGGGAAACGAGCCAAACGAGCCGGCTCGATTGCTAAACGCTTAAAAGTGGCCCTGTGTTTTTTAGTTTAGTCCAATATTTCTTGAAAGAAAGCTCGACAGCCACTCTCTAGATGAATCCACCAATTCCAGGTTTATCTACGGTCAAACCACTCTAATATCGTTTCTTATAAATATGGTAGATTATAAAAAATTGTAACCTTTACCGATGGCAGAACGATTCAAGCTAAATCGCTTCACTGACAGGCTCACACTGTGAAGTCATACAGGTACTCTCGAACAAAAATCCAAATTGAAGGGAAATGTCAGGTGTTTGAGCGCAGGCTGGAAAGCCTTTGAAATTAGGTTGTTTCGCTTAATGCAGAGTTGTCACCACAAGTGCAATTCTGTAAACCAAGTGCCTCCATGGATATTTACTCTCCATCACGAACTTTCGGGGCTCAGATAGAACAAAGAAAAGGAAATTATGCTTCTATTCCATCGCGTGATATTTCGCTCATAATCAAGAGTGAAAAACGGCTTTCGATTATGCTCTTAGTACGCTCGCCTCTGTGATCTTTACCTATTTTAAGGGCCAATCGGTCATAAAACTAAGGATGAAAGCTCCATGACAGAAAGTACGTTGTCGGAAAGTACCGCAAAGCACCCTGCGCCAGATCTTGCGAGACACACTCTTGCTCCCTTTTTGTTGTTGTCGTTGTTGCTTTTTTTTTTTGGGGGGGGGGGGGGGAAATTACATGACTTTCGGTAGGAATAGAAGAGGGGTACGTAGGTGGAATCAAAGAGATATGAGAGTCTGTGTATTTGACTCTTGAAAACTACTGACTCTCACCAATCAGGCGAGATCGTGGCAGCGGTCAAAAATTTATGACATCACTGTGCACAAAAAAGTCCGAAAAAGAGTATGTGTTCAAGACCAAATAACCTTGCAATCATTGGCTACGGGGCCAGTTCCGCTTGGCGAAAAAGAAATACAACACAACTACTCAGTATGCGTCCAACTTCCTTGTATTCTTAGAAACAACGACTACATTGATTTACAGAAAAGGCAGATCTATCTAGCGGTTCGTAGTTATTGCTTCTTATAGGATAGCCTTAAAATCCCTTCCTCAAAACTAAACTCAGAAAAACAAGGCGTGGAAAACTGCGCCCTAGCTGTGATGGGGACCTTTAGCGGTTAGGACAGCAACGCCAAGGAAGACGTCGATTTAAAAATAAATATATGTTTTTAGTTTGAATCTCGCGAATGACAAGATGTATTTACCATCTGTTTCAGCGCCACAAGTTAACCGCAGCATAACATATGAGAGCGGCGTTGAGTTCCAAATGGAAACTAACATAATTTACCGTCGTGGTTTCATTTCTCAGACCACGCAAATTTTGATCATTTCCGTTCTTATTTTGCTGAGGAAGGCTCACAAATGTACACAATTCTTTTGTTTTTAAACAGATCTTTTGTTTTTGCCACGTCCTCGTTTCCTTCGCCGTCATGGTTTGCTAAAGATCCCTAATTTATTTTCAGCGGTGCTATAGGATGCATACATATACAACGAATCATACAACTACAACTATTAACCTGGTTAAGCACGCACTAACGCTATACACCCTAACATTAGTAAGCATATTCTCCATACTGATCTCTATACATTTCCTGAGGTGCTGACAAGGAGAATTTGTTGAACAATCGAGAGCATCTTTAGTTGGTGATAATTTCATTATTCTCAAGACCTCACTGCATGATTCAGGTTTGAGGTTGTAAGGAGAATTTAGATGCTAGTCCCTCTTGAGGGGTGAAATAAAGAAATAGAGAAATTCGACAAGGAATAACACATGGGCATGCGGTCTAAGCAATCTGCGATGATCGTACCTCACCAGCAAACATTAACGGGTTCTACCGGGCTTGCTTAACCCGCTTTTAAGTTTGAAAAAAACCTCGAAATCGAAATTGCCCACCAGGGAAATTGAACTGAGGTCTGTCACGAGTTTTTACCGACTCTATTGACACTTTTCAGGACTTCTTCGTGTTTCTATTGGCGGTCAGCATTTCCAGTTTTCAGAGTGTGGAAATAAAGTTTGGTCGCCCAAAGATGAGATAAATTGGCAAAACTTGGAAGTAAAAAATCCCTACTTCATTTTTACGAAAATGTATGAACTTTGAACGAACAAATAGAGTATGAAAACTGAACTGACTGGCTTGAAATTTAGTGCGAAGTCTCACAAGATACCAACATAGGTGACAGTGTCGGGGAATTCCGTTTCTCGAAATGATCGCGACGGCCTCCAAAGTAGCGCGCATCAGTAAATTTTTGACAAGAAATCGTGACAGAAAAGTTGTAAAGGAACCAGTAAAAATTATCTCAAAATCCCCACACAGCGTCAGTCAGTCTTGTCGACTTTGATCGCTGCATCAATGGATGTGGCACCAGTAATACTAGTCTCCTTTGTAGACAAATCCAAATAGGTCAGAGTCTTGTTAAATTTAATCGCCTAGCGATAGATTTGTCTCCGGTGTCACTAATCTGTTTCCCAGACAAATTCAAATTGGTTACAGTCTTATTGACTTTGAATGCCTCACCAATAGCTGTAGCACCGACATCATAAAAAAGGGTTCGCAGACAAACGCAGAGAGGTCAAAGTCTTGTTAACTTTGACTGCCTCAGCCAAAATTATAGCACCGGCATCACTGATACCATTGTCAAACAAATTCAAATGGGTGAGTATCTTGTTGACTTTAATTGCCTCAGCAATAGATGTAGCACCGGCATCACTAATACCATTAAAAGACAAATTCAAATAGGTCACAGACTTGTTGATTTTGATTGCCTCAACAATAGATGTAGCACCAGCATCTCTAATACCATTGCGAGACAAATTCAAATTTTTGAGAGTCTCGTTTACTTTGATTGCCTCAGCAATAGATGTAGCACCGGCATCATTGCTACGATTCTTAGACAAATTCAAAGAGGTCAGAGTCTGATTGACTTTGACTGCCTTAGCAAGAGATGTGGCACCGGCATCACTAATACTATTAAAGGACAAATTCAAATGGGTGAGAGTCTTGTTGATTTTGATTGCAAAAGCAATAGATGCAGCACCGGCATCACTAATACCATTGCCAAACAATTTCAAATGGGTGAGAGTCTTATTGACTTTGATTGCCTTTGCGGTAGATGTAGCACCGGCATCGCGAATACGATTGTTAGACAAATCCAAAGAGGTGAGAGTCTCGTTGACTTTGATTAAACCTGCAATGGACGTAGCACCGGCATCACTAATATCATTGCCAAACAATTTCAAATGGGTGAGACTCTTGCTGACTTTGATTGCGTCAGCAATACATGTAGCACCGGCATCACTAATACGATTGCTAGACAAATCCAAAGAGGTGAGAGTCTCGTTGACTTTGATTGCTCCTGCAATAGACGTAGCGCCGGCATCACTAATATCATTGCCAAACAATTTCAAATGGGTGAGACTCTTGCTGACTTTGATTGCGTCAGCAATAGATGTAGCACCGGCATCGCTAATACGATTGTTAGACAAATCCAAAGAGGTCAAAGTCTTGTTGACTTTGATTGCCTCAGCAATAGATGTAGCACCGGAATCACTTATACACGCAAAACACAAGCCCAAAGTGATTAGCGTCGCGTTAGCTATGATTACCTCGGAAAGGATTACTGCTAAAACTTCACTTAGAAACTGACATTCGACATAAAGATGTGTTTGGGTCAAATTGTAACCAAAACATCTTGCTAACTGTAGGTGAAAATCATCTTTCTTTCTTTTGCATTCGTTGATGGCCTCCAATAGAAATTTGACACTCTGACAGTTTTTGCTGGCGGGATTGTTAACCCGCTTTCCTAAACTGGAGACAAGAGCTGCAGCTTCTTGATCGGACTGTTCTGCTAAAATACCGCACGAGAACAATAGCACCTGTGTCATGTCAAGGAAATAGTTGTCATCTGAAACTAACTCCTTAGGTGTAGTTCATTTATCTTGAATCTCACAACAGAGATAGAATGCTGCGAAGCATTCTTGAAAGCTTTTGTGTAGAAATGCATAATGCGGACTCGGTCTCAGTTTACTACCTCCGGGATGAATTGACAGAAATCCGAAGGCAGCCAAGTCACTGGCATGCTTTCCTAATTCATTCTCTTCAAAATCCAACTTGTCTTGTTTTAAACCATTTAACGCAATAAATCCAAGGGTTTTCAACTGCTCTTTGTAAAGGTTTGTAAGATCTTCTTTCGTATCTGGTAGTTCTATCTTTTTCCTATATCTTCTCAAGACACATTCAATCATTTTCAAGAACAGTGTAGTTCTTTTTTCCGGAAGGGTACCATCGAATTCTTCGCACAAAAGGCAAAGTAGGACCGTGTTCAATGGATTGGCACACATTTCGCTAAGGTTTTCATCGCGTGATATTCGTGCCGAGAGCTTTTCAGCTAACTGACTTTTCCTTGAAGTACTTGGCGATAAATTCTCTGGCTTCTGCTTCAGTAAAACCTTCGACCTCGAGCAGGGTGTCACAGAATTTTCTTACCTTTACTCCAGCTTCGTGTCGGGCTGTTGCCACCACCTTACATTTCGGAAGTACTCTTCCGGCAATTATTTCTGAAATTGTCGGCATTTCAGTGGAAGGTAACTCATCCAATCCATCTAATATCAATAAAATGCTGGATTGATTGGCACGAATAAATTGGAAGAATTGCTGTTTGACGTCTTCATCGACATCTCGGGGCAGAAGCTGATCATCAATGGCTTCCCAAATATCGGACTTGATATCACGACATTTAAGGAAAAACACTACTTTTATGTTTGTGACGCAATCATAGGGGTTCTGCTTTTTTGTAGCCCAGTCATAAACATACTTTTTACAGTAGGTAGTTTTACCTATTCCAGGTTTTCCTTCAATTAGCACTGTTTTCGGTTCTGAACACTCTTCATGTGGATCCAAGAGAGACGACATGGTAATGATCTTGTTAGTGACGTCTCCTCTCGTTTTCTTTCTTCTGACCACTTTGAGCCTTGTAAATATATCACCGACAAAAAACTGAAACTCTTCACACCATGGAAACGGTGAAAGCCATCCCTCACGATTCTTGTACAGTTGGCGAATTTCATCGATTAGCTCAGTTGGATCAAAAACACCTGAAATAAATCAAAGTAACACTAGTAAATTCGTGGATATACTGTACATAATATAATCAAAATACACAGCAATTTTACTAAAAGCCGACGATCCTAATGAATAAGTGGCAACGAGGAATCTTATCGTACGAAAAGAACTAATTTACGGACACAAGTTGAGCTGGCAACTTCCCTGAGAAGTAAGTTACCAGAAAAGGTCGCTACAAGAAATGTCTACTTAACAATGTCCACCAGGAATTAGACCACAAAGGACCGATGTTCAGGTGCATAAAGGTGGCGAGTAAAAAGCAATACTTACAAGTTTGTAGTTGAACTGAAGAACTTACGGTTGGCTTCATCTTTTTGAAAACATTACAACGAAAGTGCTCGTACGTATTAAAAACGGCCAAAATTTTGAAAAAACCAATAGATAAATAAGTTGCAAACACACACGGAAAATCACTTATTTTCCCATAACAAAACAAGCTAAACAGAGAATCTTTCCTCTGTGGGTCGGAAATCTTTTCACACTTGTCATTTCGAACCGTATGAATTTAAATTTAGTTAAAGACCGTCGTATGATAGGCCCTAAATTAGTAATAAATGGATCGATATATTCTCCACCAAGTTTTGGTGGAGAAATTAAACTATTTTAATTCCACTCTATCAGCATATGATGGATTTCTGCTATAAATTCGTGCATTCACTACTTTCTATGTCAATTCCAAAAGATATTTGATTAGACGTCATCACCGAGTGTGAGAGAGAAACGCCATCGCGTTACATTGCAGGTTTCCCACCTAAAACCGACCACCTACAATTTTTCACAAATCTCTACAGATGAGAAGTGGCCTTAAGGGTAGCATCTCAACAACTGACCTTCATCCTTGCATTTCTCAGCTGAGACTGTCTGGTTACCGCGCTTTTCCTTCAACCCCTTCAGTTCAATCTCCATCCTGGAAAGTTTGGTGTTTATTTCATCACTGAATTCCTGCAGTGACTGTTTTATGCCCTCTACAGATTGAAATGTAAATTATTATTTGCTCGTTTAAATCTTGTTTAATTCAGCAGAAAAAGAGATCAAAACGGTACATCATCAATGTTCTTTATAATTAGTATCAAATTGGGGCCCAGGAGTAAGGGGAATTATATTTAGGACAAAATTTCAGAAGGTGAGTGCATGATTGAACAAAAGGGTCCAATCAAATGAAATCTGTAAAACCTCTACACATAGTAAACAACCAGCCAAATATCTATAAAAAAAATGGCTAGAACAGGTACGCGAAATCACATTGAAGAAAAAAAAATCGTTTAAAAGGTAAAATCAAATAAATATTTAAAACTTCAAAACATTTGAAACCAGTTACCAAATATGTGTAACATATCGCCAAATGGCAGCCAAAACAGATACGCTAAAAATAAACTTTGAGACAAGAATTAAAATCGCTCATGTGGTGGTAAGATGTTTTCTTATCTATCGTCGACACTGTTGTCATCGCCGATTTTGAGACTTTAAGACTCAAACTGAGTATTCTTCTTAACGTTTGCTCTTCCTTTGCGAGGTCTCCAAAGGTGTATTTTGATCAAGAATGGACCAAAAATTAAACGGAAATACCACCTTGATGATTTAAGCATACGGACCGACAAAATATTTCCATATGGTTCCTTGGTCTGTTTTCAATGTCGATTTGAAGACTTTGAAACCCTTTTCTTTCCAAGAGAGTATTGTTACGAGCATCCTTTTCGTTTGTAAGCTCTATTCAGGTGAATTTTGATCAAGGCTGGAGTGAGAAGAAGACTGCAATTGCCTTTGGTAGAAATTCAGACGGAAAAGGCCTTTGGCGGGCATTTTGAAATAGCGAACTTTTAAAACTTGCGGTTTGATGTGTGATAAAACGAGAAAATAGCACTGACAATAACATGCGTGGCCTTTGTTTCTTACCTCAGCCCTGACAAGTTAATAAGCAACGGCAATATTCCTTGTGGAGGAAGGAGCGCAAATTCTCGACCGATAAAAACCAACTAGTGCACGGTTCGCCGCTAATATTATATGCCTACGATTTTTTTGTTTACTGCAAGAAAACGTCTCGAGAACAATAGACATTCTGGGCGACGAAAAAAACCCAGCAAGAGCATTTTAGCATACAGCGAAACGCCATTTTGAATATTTTTGAAAACTCAGTGTTCTCAGGCAAAGATTTCAGCCTTTGTATCACCCTGAACACATTAGAGCCGGCGACAATATCATGGTATTGGGGACAGAGGCAAACCGAATAGGGGAGGCTTGCCATTCTCATCCCCAGTTTCCTACGCCTCCACCGGAGGAAGGCCTGAGAAACGATGCAGAAGCTCGAGGGGAAGCTACGGAAGTTCGAGTAATTAATACGCCAATAGGCCAATTAAAGAAACGCAAACATGCAATGAAACTGACAGATCGAAGAAGAAAGTCGTCTTGTGGTCAACAGTTGCCAATACCATAATGAAAGTACACCTTAGGCTTAGTGCAGACTTGTGAGTATTGGACTAAGGGAAATATTGAATGGATAGTAGACTGTGGAATCGTTATGAAAGCGGCAATTACTCCAATCATATCTTGTTCATATGTCTCCTACGTTCATTTCCTCTTAATATCAAAGTGCAAGCCGAAATTTACCAGTAATATTGGAGAACTCACTTTGCCTTCATCCTTGCTCTCTTCTGCAGAGTCAGTCAGGAAAGATAGAGTTTCTTCCACGTCTATTATTTCATTCTCGTGTTTTTAAGGCACAAAACAAGGATGCATTTTTCAATGAGTACCATATGACTTCCTAATGGGCTGCTCTTCTCGTACAAATAAAAAGTTTCACGTTTTGGGACCCTGCTCATTGTAAAAAGGATTAAAAACAGGTCATCTCACCTTTCATCTCTTCAAGCTTGTCTTTGATGCTGTCGTCGTCTTTCTTCCATTGTTTTATCCTTTCACGATAATGCTCTTCCATATCTGGATCCATGCATACATGCTTAAGACTGTCAATACCTGCCCGAAAATGAGCTCCTCCCAGTCTAACCAAAGCTTCTCGTATTTCCTGCCAATAAGCACTGAAGCTAATGTCATCCACAGCGGCTTGAGAGGCATGGCTATATACAGTGTTCCTGTAATACTTCACTCTGGCGATGTCATCCGCAATGCTTTTGTTAGTAGCTGGAGGAAGATGATCCCAACCAGTGGCAGGAGGGCTCAAACCACAGATACTTCTCAGCAGCACTGTTAGGAGTGTGATGTCGAAGGTTGCAGATGACACGGGTGAATGAGCAGGATAAAGCTCTCCCCATTGAGAAGGATTCAGCACTTTCTTCTTCCCTTTATACAGTGACTGTAATTTAGGGAAGTGTGCAGAGGTACTCCCCAAAACTGTGTGTAGAGTCGCTGGTGGATGTATTTTGTCAAAAGTGGATCGCAGTACCTGAGATCCAACATCCACCAGAAGACGGCACAGCCTAGCATAGTTGGTCGTCTCCTTTGAAGAGGCAAACGACAAGGAGGCAGCAGCCATAAAAATAACCTCACCAAGAGAGTTTCTGTCGAGAATGCAAATTTAATATTAGGCAAAATTAGTAAATACAACTCTTAAAATAAAGGTTTTGACATCTGAAGACTGAGGATGGTAAAACTAGAACCTGTGAGCAGGGTAACTGGGATACCTGGATGGTACTGGATCCTTGGAATCAAGTGTAGTAATACTACGGGTGTCGGACTAGCATACTGAAATGGTGAGCTCAAGTCTGGCCAAGGGCATACACTTTTTTCAAAACATAGGCATGCTATGCATGCAAGACTTATTTTTTGTACGGTGGGTGGATTACTTAAAACATTGTAAGTGGTCTACATTCTTACAAAAGGAAAGAAGAGTGTTAACGAGGAAAAGAAGAAACAAATGAACTAGTTTTGGGGATTTTGATAGAGCGTTTAATCAATGAGATCTTGTTCTCAAACCAAACATGACAAGTTATATTCCAGTCCACTCAGAACAAACTGCACACAAAAGTATTGGAGATACAGCAAGTCTTCTTAATAACAAACATCACTTGCAGAACAACCACAATAGGACTACTGCCTTGGGACTTATATTGTGGTGACATGATACCTATGCTGTGATGCCTTGACTACCATCATGGGACCTACACTGTAGCCACCTGACAACAACCCTAGTACCTACACTGTGGTGACAAGACTGCAATCATGGTACCTACACTGTGGTGACATGACTAACATCTTTGTACCTACACTGCAGGGACATGACTACCATTGTGGTACCTACATTGTGGTGATATGACTAACATCATGGTACCTACATTGTGATAATATGATTACTACATCATGGCACCTATACTATGATAACTTCCACTGTGGTAACTACACTGTAATGACATAACTACCATCATGGTACCTACACTGTGATGAGTTGACTACCATCATGGTACCTACATGGTGGTGACATGACTACCATCATGGTACCTACACTATGGTGGCATGACTACCATCATGGGACCTGCTACACTGTGGGGATATGATTATCAGCATGGGACCATCACAACTATTTCAAAGTTAAAAGATGGGGTGTGGAGTGTTAGTCAGTCATTAAGTTTGAGATTTGTATCCTGTTCCAGAATTAATCGTGAAAAATTAAACTGTCTCCAGCATTCTTTTTTCCACAGCTCAATGTTTTGGTAGATTTATAGAGATGGGCATGTGCTCGTCTTGCCTTATCAAGATTCAAGTTTGTTTTATGCTATACATATCTTTCAAAAATGTTTCACTTTTTTGCTGGATAAGATGCTGGTCAGCTGCTGTGAGATGGTGGTTTGATAATTGTTGAGCTAGGAGCATCAGTTAAAGTGTATAAATTACTTTGAGATTGCTTGGCTTTACAGAGGCAACTTACAATATGTTGCTGTTTTACAGATGAAATTGTTTTGGATACTATAGTACACAAGATTTACAATCAATATCTTTCTTAAAAAAACATCAGATTTTCATTGGTGAAAGTTATTAAAACAAATTAAAGAAACTGTATGACTGAGAAATTTGTTTTAATGATATAATCAATTAACCCTTTTAATGTCAAGATCTCATCAGTTATTCTTCTTACTTACTGTCTGCTACACAATTCCCATGATGTTAGTTTGGAAAATTTGGTATTGGATCAATACTAATCCCCTGACTGATATTTCTTTACACTCCTCACTTGTCTGCTTAATATTGTATTGATGCTGTAAGGAAAAATTCTTTGGTGATCACCCATGGGAGTTATAAGGTTTGCCACTATGCCCCATGAAATGGCAGACAAAGTCAAATTACCGTTCAGTTGCATTTATTTTTATCTTGATTCAAATTGGTTATGTTTGATTGTTTCAGTAATCAAAACCCAGAGGAAGACTTGGTTGACCTTGGTTGAATACCAAACTCAATTGCATATGGTCCAATAAATGATTTCCATTTTGTTCAATTGACTTAACTTTTAGTTCCAAAGATCTTATTTGTGAATTCTCTCTTCTAGCTGCTATACATTTCATTATAAATTAGTTTTGAGAATTTGATGTTAGATCAAGATAACAACCTCTACCTCTTAAGTCTGAGGTATTCTCATTACCAGTTTGCTGGATAATGTATGGATATTATAATAATTGTATGTGCGCCAAGATGGCTGCCGCTTACTGTCGTCGTTGTTGTTTTTTTAAGCTTTTGTGCTTTGTTACCTTGATCGTTCAGTATCTTGACAAGCACAATTCAATCTGTTCGCCTCCATCTACCTTTAAAGGCCCTTTTAGCGTCAGTCGAAAGCTATTATCTGCTTCTCGCTGCGGTCAAGACCTTGCTGTTGCAAGACGCTCAACTAAGTTACCGATCACCAAATGGTCAAAGCATGGTTCGACGGTTGCTGCTCTGTCCGAAAGAGGTTTCATCAAGGACCTATCTATTGCAGTGGATGTTGAAATTAACCCGGGTCCGGAAAATTTTAACTACATGCCGACTGCTTCACTTCAAACTTCAAGACCTAGATTTTCTTTCAGTCGACGTAATTTATTTCAACTTCGCTCCTGTTGTCCTAAGGTTAAACTGGATTATTATCTTATTCATCGCTTAAAGTCATTGGGAATTTATAGAGCTAGAGGTCGTAGAGCTGGTGTTAATTCTAGATTTGGATCTCGTCAACAACATCACAAGATTCCAGTTCGTGTCACTGACCACTGTTTTTTATCAACGACCAAACGCGCACGACTTCGACCCAAGGATACAAATTTGCATTTCATTTCTACTCACTCTTCTTCTTTACCCCGAATAATCCCCAAATGTATGGTCATTAATGCAAGATCACTTGTGAAAGTTGATGCTGCTTCTGCTTTGCATATGGAATTGCACTCAAACAACTGCGATATTTGCATCATCTCCGAGACATGGCTTAAACCAAATTTTCCATCTCATCTCGTTTGTCCGAAGGATTACTCAATTTTGCGAAAGGATAGAACTGACCGGTCAGGCGGTGGTGTTGCTATTGTCTGTAGGAGCGATTGGTTGTTGGAACGATTAGACAGCGTTTTTTATAATGCCTTTGAATGTTTGTGGGCTAAAATTACAACTCCCAACTCAAGCTTTTATGTGGCTGCTGTTTATCATCCTCCAGATCCGCCATATTGTCCTGATGATTTATTGGAACATCTAACAAATAGTTGTGATCATTTATTGACTGGTAATCCTAACAGCAACCTTATAATTTGTGGTGACCTCAATCAGCTAGATTACAATGATTTTCTTACACAACTAAATTTATTCCAGATGGTAAATACACCGACAAGAAAGAACAAAATTTTGGATGTTTTGATTACTAACGTCCCACATTTTTGGAGGAAAGTATCGGTCACTCAAGGACTAGTTCGATCTGACCACTCTGTGGTCCTGGTATATCACAGAATCCCACTTAAGGCTGAAAGGAAAACTGTGATGTTCAGAGATGTTCGTGATCATCATAAACTGGATATGGATAAACTGTTGAAGTTTCATAACTGGGACAATGTTTATCAATGCGGAGATGTGAATGGAAAACTTAATCTTTTTTGTACCAAGATTAAGTCCATGTTTGATGAGTGTTTTCCGGGTATATCAGTACGTGTGTCTAATAGGGACCCCCCGTTCTTTTCTCCTCTAATCAAACATCTACTGGACCAACGGCAAAAATTGATTCGGCGAAGTAACATGTCAGGAAATTCTGTTTCGATTGAGATCCAAACTCTTCAAGAGAAAATCAACAAGTTGATCAGAGATAATCAAGTCCGAGCAGTTAAAGGGAATTTTGAGAAACATAGTGCAGGATCCAAATCTTGGTGGTCAACAGTCAATTCCCTGACAGGAAGGAAGTCTACCAACTCGCAAGTAAGCTCAATTATCTCCCCGAGCGAGATCAATAATTTTTTCTGTTCCATTAACACTGATCCCCTTTATAAACCCATTGACACTGTCACTATCCCGGAATCAAGCGAGATGCCTGTTTAACGGTCTCCAGTGTTACCAGGAGTCTACTGAAATTAAAAAGAACTGCCTCTGGTCCAGATGGAATCCCGTACTGGTTTTGGAAAGAGTTTGCGTACGACCTCGCTCCTGTTGTTACCCATATTTTCAACTGTTCTTTGGAAAATCACATTGTGCCTGATCTTTGGAAATTGGCCGACATAACTCCCTTGCCTAAAGAGCCCAACTTTAAAAATTGCACACAGTTGCGGCCTATTTCGCTGACTAATGTAATAATGAGGGTTTTTGAACGTCTTGTATACAGACAAGAATTATCTCAATATATGAAGAACTTCATTAGCTTCGACCAGTTTGCATACCGCAAAGGCCACAATACGACAATGGCCTTAATTAAGTGTCAATATGCTTGGCTGAAATGGCTTGAGTCGGGTTTTGATTGTGTTAGAATCTTCTCTTTTGATTTCAGCAAAGCTTTTGATTCGGTCCCTCATGATATCCTCTGCTCTAAGTTGAAAACACTTGATATAAATCCATACGTGACCAATTGGATTATTAGTTTTTTACAGAACAGGAAACAAAGAGTTGTTGTTGATGCCATTGTCACGGACTATGTAAATATCAATAGAGGTGTCCCTCAGGGGACAGTTTTAGGCCCTATACTATTTTCTATTATGGTCAATGATATTAAGGCCATTCTACCAAATCAGAATTTACTTGTGAAATATGCTGATGATTTAACATTAAGTATTCCAGTAAAATCGCTGGCTAATAACGGCAATTTAGCAGCTGAGGAGGTCCGATCGATCGTCGCATGGACATCTGCTAATCGTATGCAACTAAACTTCAAGAAAACGTGGGAGATGCTTCTTAGAGGCAAATCCACTAAGGCCTTACCTGCTCCTCTGGTTTCTATAGAGCGTAAACCATGTCTGAAGTTGTTGGGTGTAACTTTTCAATCTGATCCGTGTAACTGGGATTTACATTTTGATAATATTATATCGAAAGCCAGTAGTCGTCTGTACATCTTACGTGTTTGTAAATTCTATGGACTGCCGCTGGATCATCTTCATCTTCTCTTTATCAGTCTTATTCTACCTATATTTACATATGCTGTAGAGGTATGGGGCTGCGCGTATTATCATAAGTATCTGAGTCGCATAGACAGGCTGTTCAAGAGAGCTTTTAAGCTTGGCTACTGTAAAGAGCTTTTTTCGATTGAAAATATTATTATTCTAAAAGATAAGAAGTTGTGGGCCAAGATCACCGACAGCGATTTTCCAACAGCTTTAGATGACCTTTTGCCACCAGAGCGAACAATGGATACGCTACGTAAGAGGCGCCATAATTATATTCTCCCGCTTGTCAGAACTGAACGTTTCAAAAGGACCTTTATTAATAGATGTTTATTCTCTTATTAGTTATTCAGTTAGTAATTTAGTGAGTTTATTAGTTTTATACTTGCTGATTTCATATCATTGTAACTAAACACGTTTGTTGTTTAGAGTGCTTAATAAAGACTTATTATTATTATTATTATTATTATTAAAGGGAGAAGTTACATGTTAATCACTTGTGGGAGTAAAAGGGTTAATATGCCTGTGATCAAACTAACCATATATAAGTTGTTCAGCTTCTTTGGATCAATTTAGCATTTTTATATTAGTCTTAGCTTTTAAGGCAATTCATGGATTAGCACCACTGAATATTAGTGATTTAATTAGTCTGGTTTTTCTTTAATCATTTTAGTCAAGAAAATTTATTAAATTTAAGTTTTTATGAATATTGTTTAATCTTACTAGTTTTAATTAATTGTATGTCTCACTTACATTTTACATGGTATACTAAGATTGTTGTAGAGAAGTTTTATAGGTGACCCATTGCGAAGTGTTACCAATCATTTTGATGTAAATAATGCAATAGAAATACTAGAATTATTATTATTGTTATTATTTGCATTTCCATAATTTTGCTCGATTCACCAACTCAAGCAAATTATTGGACTGAATTTGTCTAAGTGCAATTGTTAATTAGGTTTTATCAAACGAGTTGATTATGTGAATTAGCTACTGTAAAAAGTTTCTAAAGCTGCAGTTTTGAGCATTAGTCTTTCATCAGAGCATATAACAATTTTGCTTGATCTACAACTGTTTGATTGTCCATCCTAAGAATATACCGCATTGCAATTAAATGTCTGAAACCACAAAATTATTGCCAACTCTCCTCATACAACAAGCTGGGTTTTAATACAAAGAACCTAATTGTCACCAAAACATAAATAGACAAATAGAAACAATTACTAAAAATAACTTCTCCGAGATCGGCAAAGGAAAACATCTCACTTGAGTTAAGTTATTATGATTCGGCTGATTGCATTTGTGACATGTAGCCAAACAATCATTTGAAATCATAAAGGTCAGAAATAGACGCCACCAGAGATTGCAATTTCAACACGCATCAGAAAGCACATGAGTTCCCAGAGAAGATTTCATTCGTGAGAAACCGAGTGGTTATGAGATAAGGTAAGATTTCACCTTCAGTTTCGATTGCGTTCAAGAAATTGGCTTCTTTCTATCTTAAAGCTTCCGCCTTCAACTAAAACGCAGCTCGTCTTCGAAAACTTATGTGCTATCCCTGAACTATAGCACAACAAATAATGAAATGATACAGCCGCTCTAATTGCAAAACAGATCCATATTAACGTAGATGATTCGATTAAAATGTTTATCGATGTTGAGTGCGTTGAGTGCAGAAATTTAGATGCATATTAAAAATTGCGTCAGTGACTTACCCTAATGTGATCTTGAATGAATTGAATGATGAAACAGACTTTACCAAGAGGGTTCAATGATGGCCCTGCAATGAGAAACATGTTGTGACTGTATCAAAGAAACTGCATTCCTTACTTCAATAATTTGAGACAAACTCAAGAGATAAGACTGAGTAATTAGTCCAAGGATCGAACTGTAAAATCTGCGTCACCTTCTCTACTCTGCTTAGAGCACCTAACTAAAATTAACTACTCAAAAAACGGGAAGCGTATAGCCCTAAGAATCTTTCCCTTTCTGTGCCCTTGGAAAATATTCCATTTTTTTGGCAACTTCCCACTTGCAAAGCGATCTGTTACAAGTAGGGCAACTCGTTTTCCTGTTCAAGGATCCGTCAAGAGGCGATCGAAACTGAGATTGCTGCGTCTGTACAAACTAACAAGATCTCAGTATTTTCAGCTCGAAAATACCTCAGATTGGTTCTTTGAAAAGTAATCCACCATAAATTTCAAGCTCTCGGCGCCCAGATGTAACCAAGAATTGTTTTATCAAGGGTGGAAATGCTTTTCTGTTTATCTTGCTTCAGTGCCATCGGTGATACCGCACATGTTGATGACTTTGATCACTCACTCGCGATTATGACGAGCTTGCCTTTATATGTTCGCCACGTTCGAGCCTCTGTCTTCACCGGCTCCCACATGTTGCTCGAAAACGGTTTGAGCCCGCAATCAGGATAGCTTTCATGCCTTTCATGAACCAAAAGTCGCACTGCAAATCGCAGTCAGAATAGCACTAAAAGTCGCAGTAAAAGTCGCGCTCGAAGTCTCAATAAAAGCAGGAGTAAAAGTCGCAGTAAAAGTAGCAGGAAAATAAAAAGTGATGTGTGTCCCCTATGGGGCTCCGTAATTACACTTTGATTGCACTCACCGTCCTATGTTATTCTCATCAGGGCCAATAGGTCAAAGACTCCTCGCAGTAAGCTAATCGAGACGCTGGGAGGGAAGGAAAACTATGGAGGAAAGCACGGCAAAGCAGCTTGGGAAAGATCATGTGACCTTTACGATTTGCTCCCACGCCTTCTTTTAAAAAATAGGCAGTTAGGACTGCATATGGCAACTGATATAGCCCAATTTTTATAGCATTGAAAAAAAGCGGAGGTTCTATGATAACGTTATAAGGAAGCTTTGAAGAAGATTTGTCTCGCATGCAAAACGGAAAACCTGCCGCATCCCACATACTTATGAGAGCCCTGTTCCACAAGAAAAAGATGATTCACGAAGATAGTGAATAATTGACACTCAACCAATAAAAAATTGCTAACAAATAATCATATTAATGATAACTATAGTAATGATGATAACAAAAGTAACAGTAATGTTAATTTATAGTGGCTAACTCAACCACCTCACTGTTCCTTCGTCGGTCTATCCCTTAGCTCCAACAATGATTAAACTGGCCTTCTTTTAATTCTGATTTGCTTGATAATTATAAATCATTTTCTTATTCCATTTCAATTCCATTTTTTGAGACTTTTGTTCCATACAATAAGGCATTCCGCGTTGTGAATATTCCACTATTCCGCCACTCATCACTTAATCGAATGGCGTCACCTTGTTAAACTCAACGTATCGTATTTCAGAACTTGCACGCTTCGCAAATTTGGCAGCTCTTCTGAGCATTTGCCGCTAATTGAAATGGCGAGATGATCTCTTTTCGAATAAAGAAAAATTTTCTTCAAAGTTTCCACAATGTTCAGATATTTAGGACTTTATTCACTCCTTTTAAGACATTTCTTCAAGGTAAAGCTTTCTTTTTTTCACGCGCCATTCTCAAATGATTGTGAGATGTTTATCTTCTCCTGTAGTACACTACGAGACAAACAATAAGTAGCACCGAAAAACAGTGTGATCACCTGCTAATATTCTGTGTTCCATTGAAAGCGATTCCAAGAAATCGTCACTAATCGTTGAGCGACCAAAGAGTTGGGAAACAAACAAAAGCCAAGAGCGAGGAATATCGGGTAAAACTCGACAGACTTCGTGTGAAAGAAGAGGTTGTTCGTATTCTATTGTTACACTCACTCAATCAACAGGATAACTTCATAGGGGCTGTGCCTAAATCCTACCGGCTAGAGGTACACCCGAGGAACACTAGTAACGAGTGTCCGAGTCGGGTGATTATCGGAGATTGTCGGCTATTGCATTATGGCGGACTATTCCTGTCGCGTACCCAATGCAGCAGACACGGGGTGTTGTGCACTGGAGTTCGGGAGTGTCAACCACAGTGTAGGAATCGAAAACACAAGTTGATTCAACAACGTTTAATGCTATCGTCTGAATATCATACACATGCGGTGAAAACTGAAAAAGGGAGATTGCAATGTACAAGATCAAAAATGGGCCGAGACTAACTACAAAACAAGCGAGATTGAAAAGGAAAGGAAACTAAATACAACAGGCTGGAACTTACGTCTAATCCTGTCTTTGCGGGCTTAGAGAAACTGCAACGTTACGTAACTAAAACAATCTTGTATAAAAAGAAACTGATCTCTCTCCGTCGATCTCCTAACTCCAACTGACTCGACACTTAAGGGGCGTGCTACTATAAGGGTATAGTTCACGTATACATTTGCAAACTGGTTTATCAGGAATTCTAGCCAAGTAGGTAATTTAATCTGTGAACTATAGTACACGAGGAAAATTGGGGCGTAAACTCGACAAAGAAACAAAACAGAACTTTTTACCTACTTTAAATCAAGACAAAATGATTGCGTAATCAAAGCCTTCTTCGAATGTTCATTACAATTCCAGTAATACCATTTGCGCTTTACCAAAAGTCAAGCGACGTGATTGAACTAGACATGAACATTATAATATGCTCTACACGTGAAGAATACATTGTTGAGTTTAAATCAGGGAAATTTCCTAAAGTTTGGGTGGCTGTTTCCTTCACCCTCGTCGATCTTAGTTTCTCGTTCAACAGAGTTTTACCTTAACACTGTAGCCGCTAAGACATACGTTTGCAAAGGTAAACAAAACTTATGAATAGTATCGCCACTATAATGCCCTCGTCATTGTGCTTCTGGTTGGAAAGATCCTTAAGATGAAATTTCTATTGTCTTGTACCTCTAGCCGGTAGGATCTCAGGAGGCTTAAAAAATACTACCGGCTTGATGTACAGCTCGCATATTTAATCAACTTTGCCCAATTGTTAGAACGGTTTGCTTCGCATTTTACTTTTTCTGCACTCCAAATTAGTTTAACACTCCTTTGAATCACTCTTTGCAAGAATACGTTTACATTTATTTTTTTTAATTTAATTCTAGCTGGTAGGATCCTAGGGGGCTTATAAATATACTACCGGCTAAAGGTACAGCTTGCATACTTAGTGGACTCTGCCCATTTTTTATTATGGTTTTCTCCACATTTTGCTTTTCTGCACTCCAAATTGTAGTCTTACATCCCTTGGAATCACTTTTTACAGGAGTACACTTACATTTGTTTTTTCCATTTGGTCATGTACCTCTAGCTGATAAGATCTTAAGAGGCTTAGAAAATACAACCGGCTAGAGGTACAGCTTGCATATCTAATCGACTTTGCCCAATTTTATCACAGTTCACTTTGAATTTTGCTTTTTAGCATTCCATTTAGTCTTACACTACTTTAGAATCACTTTTTTCATGAACATCTTCTTGTATCTTCGTCGTGTATCTCTAGCCGGTAGGACCTTAAGTGGCTTAGAAAATACTACAGGCTAGAGGTACTTCGTGTGGTTTACAGTCAAGTTGCCCAAGAATCGTCTCGCCCGAAGTCATGTCGCCCAAAACCTGAGTCATGTTGCCCGTAATTTTTAGTTATGTCGCCCGAAAAAAGAGTCAAGTAGCGCGAAAAAACAAATACTAAAACGATCAGAATTTCAGATAGTAAATAGGCAATAAAGTTGAGAAATTTTTATCACTAAAGCGCTGTTTGTTTCGACAACATCATGAAGGTTCTAAAAGCGTTGTTGTTAGGAACGAACAGTCACTCCATAGGTATATTTTCATCCTTTGCAGTCTTGTTCACCTAGGCTGGTAGGATCTTGGATTACTCAGAAAACAGCACCAGCCAGAGGGGCAGCTTATGTATGTAAAGTAAGCTTGAAATCATTAATATAGTTATGTTTTAGATGAATTTCAAGTTAAAAAAATTGTAAACTAGCCTGATTTGTATTTTCTTCAGTTGTGGATTTATTTCAATACAAGCATAATTAGTTTTGGATGAGTTTGACTTGAAATTCATTTTAGACTTGAACATATCAACCAGATTTGCTGAATTTTGTCATGTAATACTCTGCCTAAGTATGAGTGGAATTTCTTAGAAAGGAACAGTCTCTATTTTCATGATACTTGAGTTTGATTAGAGGTATTGTTGACAAGTCCAACCATTGTCTGAAATACTAAAATCAATTCATCTTTAGGTAGTCATAGGATAACATGATTTTAATTCACCAAATTGACATTTTCACTTTGTTTTTTCAATGATATTTAACAGCATGTATCACTGTATGAGAATCTTAAGGCAAATTATTCTTGAAAATATGGAATGGTCATCTACTATATATATACCAAATTTATACAATTACATAAACGAGGTTAAGCTGTGCCTGTGTTTTTTATTGTATTTTTTAGGTAAAAATTGCTATTATTAAAAAAAATCAAACCTTTCTTACTTGAAAACTAACCAGAAACCCTTTGCCTATTGCCAAATAATGCCTGCCTTAGTTTCAGCTGATTCCCCATAAAGAGTCATTTGATGCTCATAGCTTGTGTGCTGTGCTATCAAATAAGCAGTGGTAGGTACACAACCAAGGAACAAGAAGATATTGATAAAAAAAAATGATTCCAATGTAGTATAAGACTAAAATGGAATTCAGAGAAGTAAAATGCAAAGCAGACTGTAATAAAATTGGGCAAAGTCAATTAAATATGCCAGCTGTACTTCAAGTATTTTCTAAGCATCCAAAGATCCTACAAGCTAGAGGTTATAGACTAAACTAGACCCTGTGAGCAGGGTAACTGGGATACCTGGATGGTACTGGACTCTTGGAATCAAGTGTAGTGATACTACGGGTGTCGGACTAGTATACTGAAATAGTGCGCTCAAGTCTGGCCAAGGGCATTCACCTATTTCAAAACATAGGCATGCTATGCATGCAAGAGTTACTTTTTTGTAGGGTGGGTGGATTACTTGAAACATTGTGAGTGATGTCTACATTCTTACAAAAGGAGAGAAGAATATTAATGTAGAAAAGAACGAAAATGTCGAATTACCTCACCCACAGGTATTTTGTGGTAGATTATGTGTGTTTTGCGAATAAATGTAACCAAAAATAAACTGAACTGCCACGGATACCTGTTAGTACAAAATGCAGACAGCAGACTGCAGACCGGATACAAAATATAGACTGCAGACTGCAGAGTGGGTACAAAATGCAGACTAAGAATCTGAAGAGTTTTTACGTCTGGTATATAACAACATGTCATCTTACAGCTTACCGAGCGTCACGCAATCGCTTCTCTGCGATCCGCCTTCACGATTATTTGCACTATTGTGGAATATTCCTGGCCCATTTCTTGATGAAAATCGATCGCAATATTATTTCAAGCCTTCCATATAGTCTTCTTACTTTGCGCGCGAGTTGGTTGGTGTGATGTCTGTGCAGATTTTACCAACGTAATAAAAGTAGATGACGTGAATAACAGTAATGGTAAAGCAAGCTTAAAACGGCAGAAATCGCCAGAAAATACAACGGATACACAGGGTATGAGTAAGTTTTATTGGTTTTACGAGAAAAATGTTCATATTTTGAAATATTTATCGTTGCTAATCGACCATACTTCGTTCCCTATACTATTCCTTATAACGTGTTCAAATTTCCAACAGTTCCCCTCGTAGCTTAACACCGAGTCACACAACGCGTGACACGTTCATGAATTAATCGTCGGCTTTTTCTCGAGGCGTGAGCTTGGGCAGCCTGTGACAAGACAATTGCATAAACAATAATTAACATAATAATATTATGTACAAAAAAACACAGGGTTTTGGATCACATATTTATTAAAAAAGAATATCCATACAACTAAAATGAAAACAAACATAAGATTCACCTTTCTGATCGTGAAATTAATACCATTCGTACTGTTATCGTAGCTACGTTCCTTGCCGTCAAATGAATCCAACATGTCGTCTTTCTTCACAAGCAGTTTGCATCCATTATAGTTATGTTCTTCAGTCTTACGGTAGTAGTGTTGTTCAATAGATTGCATAGAGTATATGCAGTTTGGTTTCAGATTTCAGATTTTGCTTTTTACAACAAGTAAACGTTTTTCCACTAAGACATTGGCATACTTAGCATACAAGGCATTCAAGGCTTTCATGACTTTCAAGCGTTCGCGACTCAATCCGTTCCAAAATTACCGCTCAATAACATGTCTGTATATGCGTCTGTGAGTATTTTGCGCGTTTGTGCCATAACGCTCCAGGGGGTCGCAATCCAAATACGTTGAAATACAAAACAACTGATAACCTCATTGGATCACAATTGGTTGTCATGGTGTTGAGGGCCCAATGACCACTGGGTACTATTGCGCAATTTTTCCATTTTGTGGCGGAGGAAAAAAAAAAAAGACGACAAAAAACAAAGGCATTTTATGACTGGGCTACCACAGGTATTCCACAGAAACAAAAATATTAGGGAAAGGATCAAGACTCAGATTGAAAACGAAAAGGAGGCAGAGAACAAAATGATAGAAATACGCGAAGAATACCACCTTGGAGCCGGAAACGGAATGAGATAGATGAGATGAATTAAATAGAGCCAAGGATAACTGTATAATGAACGGTGTGCCATATGAAATCACTAATACAAAAAAAAGAATCTTAGCTGAGTTGGGAACGTTCTTCCCAAACTAAGAGTTCTAGTTACAAAACTCTCGGAAATCGGAATCAATCTGCTAGCAGGATAAAACAGCTTAATCGAGAAAAAGATGATGCCTTTCATAGTTCAGCCATTGTTGGATGGAGGAGGGGGCCACAAAGATGCTGTGCATTCTAGCAGAGTTATTAAGCCATGCTAAAAAAAAAAAATTGTGCAAGGTTGATCGCAGAATTAACAAGGCATTTTCGAGAACAATTTTCTAGCCAACCTTAGCCTGTCACTGGGTAAAATGCCAAATTTTAGTGTCATTTAATTAAAATTAAACAACTATTAAACCCAAAGACAAATTTAAGCCATGTTTACTAAACTTAAACATGACTTAAAAATGTACCTTTGTTTAGGCGAGGTTTAAGCATTCTTAAATGCAAATTAAATCGACTTTGAGATTTAAGCTATGTTTAAGTCATTTTAACCGTACTTAAATCCTTTGAAAGATTTAGGGTTACTTTAAACCACCTTAAATCTAACGTTAAACCTATTGGGGAGATTTAAGGTCTTGTTAAAGGAGCCTTAAATACAACATTAAATTTACATAATATTTATGCCGTGTTTAAGGACCTTAAAAACACATCAAATCTTTTGGTGTACACCAAGTCTACTTTATTGACATAATCTCTCACCAGAACCAGAAACCATACGAGAGCAGCCTCCAGCAACCTTCAATGAATTAATCATAGATTAATATTAATATTATGTATTTAGTAAAGCCACAATATTTCACGCTACTGATTTTATTGCTTTTTCAATTCTTTGGGTAATGAAACTGTGTTTGTTGATTGTGAACAAGAGACTTGATTTCTTGTATTGGAAACTGTTTCACTAAAGGAAGGTGGTTGCACAGGGAATTTGACTAACCTGAGCAAATAAGGTACATTTCTTCAAAACCACATAATTTTAGTATATACCAAACCAGTGGACAGAGTTTTTTGCATGCTCTGATTGGCTACTCAAACTCAGGATAGTACATGCATGTGCTATCCACTTCCCAGCTTAAGCTGAAGTGCGAAAAACTTTTTTTTGCAGTGTTCTGAGATATAAATTTATAATTCTTTTATCTCACTGGTTTGGTATATACTTCACAGCTCATTAAATATCCACCACCACTAAGGGGAATAATATTTATTGTTAAATATATTAAAAACAACAACGACATGTGAATGTAGATTGATGTTAATAACTGGCTGGTAAAATAATGGCACGGCGTGGAATAGGCCAAAATGCCATGAGTTTTACATTGTCAAGAGTTAAATAAGCTCCAGCAAAAAGACTGTGTATCCTATAAACAGGCAAAAAGTAGCTTGATGCTCTAGGTTCAAAGTTATTTGCGTCCCACACACAAAGGGTATTAAAACTTCCCAAGCGTTGGTTTTGCTGAACAAGGAAACCGGGGTTTCTGAGCATGAAGTGAACAGCTCTGAACTGCAAACGTCACCAGACATCTCTAACTGAACGTTGAAAAGCGCGCGTTTGTATCGAGGACGCGGTATGTCTCGTCCCCAGAGAGAGGCCGAGATCCTTATGCGCATGACAAATACCGTATGAACGCCAATCAAATGTCCAAAACTATAATCGCGGGATATTTGATCTTTCACTGTCGTTCGTTCACTCGGTCGAGTTTCGTTTCGTTGCGGGCACGTGTTTGGATTCTTCCTCGATAGGATGATGGCTGCAAACGATCCAGTTCAAGAGAGACAGCTTGTTCTTATGGAAAGAATGAGTAGAAGGATTGATTCGATTCTCGAAGGGCAAAAGAAACTAGAAGATACGAATGCAGTCCTTTAGCAAGAAAATGCAAAGCTGAAGAACCAACTTGCGAGTCTGGAAGGGCAGGCAAAGAAGAAAGGCAACAAACGTTCTAAAAGCTCTCGCAGAGAATCAAATGTTGTGATTCCAAATGACTTAAGGGTAAATATTCTTTAATTACTTTAAGGATATAAATTTTTTCAACTTTAGTACCGTTAAGTTGTGTTTGAGAGTTTCAGATGCGGTGTATCAGAAGCATAAAACGTGTCTTCAAAGACACCGCCATTCCGCCATCACGCGTGTTCTGTGTTAACTTAAAGCACAATATGTGTAGATGTTGGTTCTAGTGCTTATCACAAAGTTGGAACATCCTTGTGCTGAATTCTTGTGCCTATTTTGCAAGCATTTAGCAAAAATACTGTTTACCCAGTTTAAAATTCCACTGTGTACTGTTTACCCAAAAACCCTGCTGACCCTGATTAAAGAAATAAACAAGTTTGTGGTTTGAATTGACTTTTGACATATGATGTTCTTCCATATTATCTTCCAGAAACGGTTTCGGTTCATCTACAAAAAGATGGTAGAAAAAAAAGTGGCACAAGGTTTCATCATTGATAAGGAGTATGTTATTTTTTTACCATACATAAGATGATGTGTTGAAATAGCAAGGCACTAAGAGAGATGGCATGCAAGATATTAGAATTAAAACTTTACCACCAAGAACTAAATCTCTCTCTGACCAGCTTCTTCTAAGGGACTGTTAGTTATCTGTTTTGAGGCCAGTGTTTAGAGTCTGGGGCCAGTGTAAAATATTCAAATTGGGAGTAGGAGGTGGTAAACTTTTAGAATCTGTTATTTCAACTATTATGTTGCTGATAGATTAATAAATGCAAATTTTTGTTTTGAGAAATCTTTTCCCTCCAAGAACCAGAAATCCTAATGTCAGTTTGAAAGTGTAAAAAGCATGTAGCTTCTGCACTGTACCAGCAGTGATTAGAAAATTGTCCCTCTTGTATAACTGCTTTACTTGAATTATTATTTCCTTTTTTGGCTGAATAATAATAATAATATTATTATAACTGCCTCTGGCTATTGTTTAAAACAAAAATAACATTCTCATTTTTATTACAGTCCACAGTCAGAGAGAAACCAGAGTATTTTTACAAAAGTGAAAGAAGTACTGAAAAAAGAGCATGGAGGAGAAAGCTGCCTATGGACTGACTTACAAATGGAAGGTATTACATTACAGGAATCAAGTTTTAATGTTGTGTGCAAGTTAGAACAAGAAGCATTTACCTTGTGCAAAATCAAACAAATTTTCTGAAATATGTTGGACAGAAAACTTAAAAACTGAGAGGGAAAACACAATATTACCAGCATTAATTCTTTTAATTAATATATATCCATAAGCTGATGTTACATATACACATAGACTTGTCATTGTATTGTAATTTTAGGATATCATGCAGCGATAATAATTATTGTTTTTAACTCAACAGCTCAGTTTTATCGGTACTTCAAAACAACTAAAGAAAGAGAGCAGAGGATAAGAAAAGGGAAAAATGAAGAGCATAAAGAAAAGTGCAAAAGAAGCAGGCGTTTGCTAAATGTAAGGACTAGCTAAGTTGTCTTGCTTTTGCCATGCTAAACCTATATTCAAGAATAAATTTTCAAGATAGTGTGGCTGAAGCATGGCTTCTGAATCAAACGTTTCAATTCAGTTTGACAACAAGTGTTGTTTAATACTGTGGCAAATTTGTGCATGGCATTGTACCACAATACAATGTGGGATAATATACAGCAACAAAAAATGAAACAATGCCATGCACGAATTTGTCATACACTGTAAGTAGGACTGGTATGTTTACAACTGGTGTACAAATACACATTAATTAGGAAAGTCAACCTTGCTGGTAGTTAACCAAATAATATGGGTTTGCTTTAATTTAGTACTGTTTTGTAGCATGAATTTTTTTCTGGGAGTTCTATTTATTGCTGTTTGTTATTTTCATATTTTATATCTTTTGTGGGATATCATTTTGAGTTAGAAAAGTATTTCTATTTGACAATAAATTATATGTTTCATAGATATAATTTGGTCTGGTTATTAACTAAATAATGACTAAATTGTTGCTTTTTGTTCCATTAGAAACTGGAAAGGCGTCAGTCATCCTATGAGATGCTACAAGCTTCTATGACACCAAAAGAAAAACAGTATTATAGTGAAATCCTTTACATTGATTATATGAGTAGCGAAGAATCAGATTATGAGGAGCAAGAAGATTTCATTACTGGTGAAAAAGAAAAGAAACTGGCAAGATATGTAACCAAGAAGCTATCATGGGAAAGAACAAGCTTGACAAATGCAAAAGCCAGGCTAGACAGAACCTACAAAAATAATTTGACCCCCCATGCCAGGGCAATGGCTAAGCCAAGGAGTGTTGGTGGCATGTCGGAGAGGCCTGCACCTGCCGGCCCACTTTGGGCTGTCAGGCAGATAAACAAAGAGTCGTGATTGAAAAAATACTTAACACTTTTTCTACTTTTTATTCATTTATTTATCATGTATTTAATGGCAAACTGAAGTAATTGTTTTGTTAGAACAAATTATTGTTATCTAGATCACAGGGATAGTTTCTTCCAAGTATTGTTAAATTTATTGACTTATGGTGGGGAAAATTTGTTCCTGTCAAGCATAAATAAGCTAGGTATGTGTGACATTTTAACCCTTTAACTCCCAAGATCTGATTGGTAACTATCCTCTCTAGCTGCTACATATTTCCCTGTAACTTAGTTATGAGAATCTGGTGTGATATCAAGACAAAGACCTATACCTGATAAGTTTGAGAATTCTCATTATCTCTTTGCTGGATAAGTTCAAGATATTTTAGGGAGAAGTTACTTGTTAATCACTCCTGGGAGTTAAAGGGTTAATTACAAATAGGCAGCAGCTTTAAGAATGTGTACCAGTGAATTTAAAATAAAAGAAACTTGAAACATATATTGTTTAGTGTGATATGTGACCTGGTGGGTGGCAGTTTAGTAATGAAACAACAAAACAATAATATTTCACTGATTTCACAAATTTGATTCAAAACTAAAATAAGCAACAAATTTTGAGCAGATTAATTTGCATTAAATGGTACTTTGACAACATTAAATGTTTGAGCTCTGTTTACTTCAATTAAACAGTACTTAAACATACAGGAATGTTTTGGACACATTTAATGTGCACTTAAACCTGCATTAAGTTTTAGCCTTAAGATAGTATAAGCCAGGTTTAAGTCCAACTTAAATCTAGGTATAAGTGACTTAAACATCAACTTAAACTTATTAAACCTGAGTTTAAGACAGGATTAATCCATGTTTAAGGACACCTAAATATATCTTTTCTCCATGTGTGTAGTGCAGGCGTCTTAATAGTGCGAGCTAACGCTTTAAGCTCGCGATCGCTTATCCGACCGGCCACGTTTGATTTGGAGTTAGAGTGGACGGTGGGGGTAAGGCGCGGGGGAAGGGCGAGAAGACGCTTGCCCGAAGAGACTGTTGAAAAGCAAAAAACCCCCTGATTAGTTGCGCGACGATGCATTTCCGGAAATAAGCGGGTTACCAATCAACATAAGTTAGATTAAAAAACGGAAGCACTTTCTTTCGACAAAAACAAACACACTTAGAACCGACGAGTAAAACGGTAAGGCATTTTTTTTTTCAGCCAGGAAAGAAATGGCTTCGACAAAACCTCCTAAGTGGTCATGAATATAGGCTGATATTTACTGCGCACTATATTTGGCAGACGAAAAATATCGAGCTTTTCCCAAAGCCAGTTGGCAACTCGGCCAGTAGATCCTTTACAGAAACCAGTGTAGAAATTGCTTCTTTTCGTTTCGATTTTAATGCGCGAGACATGTCAGATTCCGAAAGACGCTTGAGTGCTTCTTCAAAATCGGAATCGAAACTACAACTTCATTATTGACAGAGTTTGCCATGTTTTGTATTTTCCCGCAAGAGCTAAATGTCCGAATGATACATTTGGCTTCTGATTGACAGCTAAAGCTTAACCGCACCAATCAGGAACTCAGTTCGTGGGCGAACGTTTTACAGCTAACTAACCCCATTGAGGCCCACTCAAAGATATGTGTGATATGTCAGCTCGTAACAAACTAAGGCTCAAAAGACTCGCATGAGGATTTCAATGTAATCTGACAGGCATAGACAATTCTCGAACATTTAGTCAGAACGTTCGCAATTTTAGTAGTTACCAAGTAATTCTGATTTATTAGCTCATCACAAACGTACTTCCTAATGCACCATAAAACACGTCTTCTATTAGTTACACAAATTACATAGTTACACTTGACTCAGCAAAAGAAGCGGAAAAGTTTCCACTAAAATTTTCCATTTGGTGATAACTTTTCACTTCCTCGTCCATCATATTCATGCAAAACTGACTAACGAAACAAGCCTTAACAAGAGATGTAGCAATGGAATCACGAACATAATTAAAAGATAACAAAACACTGGTAAGTCTTTCTGGCTTTGCTTGCCTCAGTAATAGACACAGCACCGGCATCACTAATACGATTGTTAGACAAGTTCAAATTGGTGAGAGTTTCGTTGACTTTGATTGCCTCAGCGATAGATGTAGCACCGACGTCACCAATCTCATTGCCAGACAAATTCAAATTGGTTAGCGCCTTGTTGAGTTTGACTGCTTCAGCAATATATGTAGCACCGGCATCACTAATACCATTGTAAGACAAATCAAAATAAGACAAAGTATCACTGATTTTGATTGCCTCAGCGATAGATATAGCACTAGCATCACCAACGTCACTCTGGCTCAAGTTCAAACTGATCAGAGTCTCATTGACTTCAATTGCCTCAGCAATAGATAGAGCGCCGGCATCACTAATGTCGTTGTGCGACAAATCTAAGGTGGTCAAAGTACCTTCGACTTTAATTGCTTCAACAATAGAAGAAGTACCAACCTCACTTATATCATTATGCGACAAATCCAACTTTGTCAGAATTTTGTTAACTTTGATTGCCTCTGCAATAGATTTAGCACCAACATCACCAATACCGTTTTGCCATATGCTCAAAGAGGTCAGAGACTTGTTGATTTTGATTGCCTCTGCAATAGATTTAGCACCAACATCACCAATGCCGTTCTGCTGTATGCTCAAAGAGGTCAGAGACTTGTTGATTTTGATTGCCTCTGCAATAGAATTAGCACCGACATAACCAATACCATTTTGACATATTTTCAAAGAGGTCAGAAACTTGTTGACTTTGATTGACTCGGAAATAGATGTCGTACCGGCATCTCTGAGGTTATTGAGCGAAAAATCCAAACTGGTCAAAGTCTCATTGACCTTAATTGCCTCGGAAATACATGTACTGCCGACATAACGGATATTATTGTTGGACAAATTCAGGTCGATCAGAGATTCGTTGAATTTTATTGCCTCGGCTATAGATACTGCGCCAGCATCACCGATTCCATTTTCCGCGAAATTTACTTCGGTCAGAGTCTTATTTACCTTGATTGCATCAGCAAGAGATGCAACACCGTCATCACTAAAACGATTGGACGTCAAATCCAAACAAGTCAGAGTCTTGTTGACTTTGATTGCCTTTGCAACAAATGCTGCACCGGCAGCACTAAAACCACTTTTCGACACATCTAAACTTGTTAAAGTCTCATTGACTTTGATTGCCTCAGCAACAGACGTAGCACCGGTGTCACCAATGTCATTACCCCACAGCGACAAATGGGTCAGAGTCTCGTTAGCTTTCATAGCCTCAGCAATAGATGTAGCACCGATATAACTGATACCATTGTGGGACAAATCCAAATGGGTCACAGTCTTGTTGACTTTAATTGCCTTAGCAATTGATGTAGCACCGATATCGCTTATACCATTGTCTGACAATTTCAAACTGGACAGAGTGTTAGTGACTTTGATTGCCTCAGCAATGCATGTAGCACCGGATCCGTTGACACCATTGCCAGACAAGTACAAGCTGGTCACAGTTTTGCTATTTTTGATAGCCTCACAGAGTAAAACTGTAAGTTCATTTCCGAGTATATCCCCTCTGGAACAAGTAAACCTCGATTGATTATGAGATCCAAAACGTTTTGCTAGCTGCAGATGAAAGTCCCCCTTTTCCCTTTTACATTCGTTGATGGCCTCCAATACAACTTTGACAGAATAAACTCTAACGTTACTTCCCTTTTCGACCTGATTCCCTATATTCGTGACAAGAGCCGCAGCTTGTTCTGTGGAGTGCTCTGCTAAAATGCCGCACGAAAACAAAAGCACCTGTTTTAGGCTACTGAAATACCTGTCATCTAAGACTAATTCTTCAGGTTTAATTCGTTTATCTTGAATCTCACAACAGATATAGAATGCTGCTAAGCATTCTTGAAAGCTCTTGTGTAGAAATGCATAATGCAAACTCGGTCTCAGTTTACTACCGCCGGGATGAACAGACAGAAATCCGAATGCAGCTATGTCACTTGCGTGGTTTCCTAACTCATTAACTTCAAAATCCAGCTTGTCTTCAATTAAACCATTTAACGCTATCAATCCAAGGGTTTTCAACTGCTCTTTGTAAAGGTTTGAAAGATCTTCTTCCGTATCAGGTAGTTCTGTCTTTTTCCTATATCTTCTCAAGACACATTCAATCATATTCAAGTACAGTTTAGTTCTATTTTCCGGAAGGGTGCCCCTAAATTCTTCACACAAAAGGCAAAGCAGAGCCGTGTTTAAAGGATTTGCACACATCTCTTGAAGGATTTTATCTTGTGATATTCGTGCCTTGAGCTTTTCCGCTAACTCAGACCTTCCTCTGAAGTACTTGGCAATGAATGCGCTGGCGTGTTTTTTAGTAAATCCTTCGACCTCAAGCAAGGTGTCACAGCATTTTCTTAGCTTAATACCAGCTTCGTGTCGTGCAGTTGCCACTATGTAAC
This sequence comes from Pocillopora damicornis, assembly GCF_964200805.1. NCBI lineage: Eukaryota > Metazoa > Cnidaria > Anthozoa > Scleractinia > Pocilloporidae > Pocillopora > Pocillopora damicornis. Next base: position 6,405,635 of record NC_142675.1, read on the forward strand.
ACTTTGGAAGAACTTTTCCCTCAAGTATTTTCGAAATCATTGGCACTTTACTGGAAGGTAACTCATCCAGTCCATCTAATATCAATAAAATGCTGGATTGGTTGGCGCGAATAAATTGGAAGAATTGCTGTTTAACTCCTTCCTCGATATCTTCAGGCAGAAGTTGATCATCAATGGCTTCCCAAATATCGGACTTGACATCACGACATTTAAGGAACAACACCGCTTTTATGCTTGAGAAGCAGTCCTGAGGGTTCAGCTTTTTTGTGGCCCAGTCGTAAACGTACTTCTTACAGTATGTAGTTTTACCCATACCAGGTTTCCCTTCGATTAGCACTGTTCTCGGTTTTGAACACTCCTCGTGCGGATGCAAGAGAGAAGACATGGTAATGAACTTGTCAGTGACTTCCCCTCTTGTTTTCTTTCTTCTGACCACTTTAAGCCTGGTAAAAATATCACCCACAAAAAATTGAAACTCTTCACACCACGGAAACGGTGAGAGCCATCCTTCGCGAGTCATGTACATTTGACGAATTCCATCGATTAGCTCAGTTGGATCAAAAACACCTAAAAATAAATCAAAGTAACATTGCGTTAGACGCGAGGAAATAATCTGCAGAATATAATAAGAGTATACAGCAATTTTATTAAAAGCCAACGATCATGTGATCTACAGAAACAGAATTAAGTCTTCATCACCACAAGGGTCCCTCCTGAATTCAACAATCGGTGAAATCGGATTGAAAGGATAAATTCATGTAGCCCCGTTAACATAAACTAACACGATGTTATAGTTTACGAATATACCCCTATTGTCACTTAAAGTAGGTGCAGAGTACACTTGAGCTGATGGGTAAATCGCGATTTCCAAGCTTACGATAAATCAGATTATGAAATTTTGGACAGATTACGAGAGTAGCTATTTTATGGTACGCAAACATAAAAAGTGGAACATGCAATAAAACTGATAGATCGGGGCGTAAGGTCCTAATATGATCAGGGTTTCTACAAACCGTAATGTAAGCACACTTAAGAGGCCAGTGCTGACTTTTGAACATTAACTTGACTCAGGAATAATTATATTGACAGAAGAATGCAGAATCGTTGCAAGAGCGTGAAAACTTAAAATACTCCAATTTCATTATGCTCATATGCCTGAGATGAATATTTCCTTTCAGTTGCTACTTTAAAAACCTCTTGAGATCAATGCGCACGCAACAATTTGCAGAACTCACTGACCTTCATCCTTGCTTTCTTCTACTGGGTCAGTCAGGGCAGACAGATTTTCTTTCACATCTCTCATTTCAATCTCCATCTTTGCAAGGTTTTTCTCTATTTCACTTCTCATCTGCGCCAGTGCAAATTTCGTGCTTTCTAAAAATCATAATCATTCAAATTTAATATCCCCAGATCGGCAAAAACTTAAGCATTACGAGAGGCTAAGTTAGAGAGATAGCTGAAACCGAATGGTTTCATTCTGGTTTCTTTCCCCTGTTTTTGCTTCTGTACAATGCTACACGAAAATCATTAAATGAGTCCGGCTTCAATGTCATTGAGCCTTTGTCTTCAGCCATTCACTTGGGAAATGTAAAATCCGTTTTCAGCTACGGAAAGTTGAAATTGATTCCCGTTCGGTTATTTTACCACAACTTAATTTTCTACACTGTCAGGCTCTGAAGGATTTCAAAGTTTTCTTAAATCAAAGAAAGGCCTTTTCAGGTCGTTATTTAAACAATGTGTACTCCAAATCTATAACATTTAATTACATTCAAGGCAGAGGAGATTATTGTAACCCTACATCAAAACATCTATGAAATAAGACAATGGCCCTCTTCGTCCTAAATTCAGGGATGTGTATGTGTCCTGTCAGGGGACGTAAAAAGTCAGTGAAGAGACCAGAGTGAGAAAATAAGACTGTTTGGTAGCCCATTGGTGAGAAGTTGCAATATTATTACTTCTTGTTTTTTCCTTACTTTCTAACGAATAGCGACCATAGTTGACACTTATCAATTAACGATAAAAACTTGTTTGAAATGACACTTGTTTGCTCTAGTAAAACCTTACAATCATGCAACATTGATGAACTGAGGGCGAGCCCAAAACGACAATTACAACTTCAGCCCAATGAGAATGTGAGAGGGTGCCAGTTCTCGCCTGATTTGTTTTCCGTATCACTGTTCCCATCAACTGACCTTCTGCTGTGCTTTTTTCTACTGAAGCCGTAAGGAAACCAAGCTTTTCTTTCATCTCTTTCATTTCACTCTCTATCTTTCCGGTTGTGTCTGTAAAATGCAAATTCACATAGCCTCGTTTAGATGTTGTCTTGCTAAGCGTAATAAGAGACCAAAAAAGCAAAGCCTAAATAATGTTCCTTACAATAAGTAACAAACTAGGAGCTAACAAGGATAATATTTGGAAGAAAATCTCGCAATAAGATTTGCCTTTCCAGCAACGAAATGAAGTCGTTAGAGCCACCTTCGCTTCCTGCAATCCCGCACCCGGGGTCTCATCAGTACGAAACGCATTATTCTCAAAGAAAGACAAATCTCGGTAAAAAAAAAAACCTCGATTGAAACAATTTTTTGACTTAATACGCCGAAGTGATCGCTCCCGTGCGCAGCCCGGGTCTCTTACTCATGCTCTTAACATCGCGTAAAATTGATCCACTGAGGTCAAACTCCAGGCCCAAACGACAACTACAACTTAAGTCCAATGAGCTTGTGAAGAAATGCATATTATGGCCCCATTTTTTTTTTTGTCTCCAACAACTGACCTGCTCCTGTGCTCTTCTCTACTACTGCTGTTAGGGAAGCAAGCTTGTCTTTCACCTCTTTCATTTCACTCTCTATCTTCCCAGTTGTGTCTTTCACGTTCCTCTCTAAAACGGCTTTCAAAGGCAATACGATCTTCTGCATAGAATCTTTAATGTTCGCTGAAAATTAAAAAAGAAGAAGCTAATCCACCAGTACAAACCGCAGTTGTGTGTTTTTAAGGTACAAAAAAACAATAATTTCGTCAACGATTACTCGATGGCTCCTTCACAGGCTGCCCTTCTTGTGCAAATGAAAAACTACACAATGTGGGGCCCTCACCCTTCTAAAAGACATTGAAAACAAGTCTTCTTACCTTCCATCTCTTCAAGTTTGTTCTTGATGCTGTCGTCGTCTTTCTTCCACTGCTTCATCAACTCACGATAATGCTCCTCGATATCCGGATCCATGCAGTCGTGCTCAAGATTGTTGATATCTGCTCGAAAATTAACTCCTCCCAGTCTCACCAGAGCTTCTCGTATCTCCTGCCAATAAGTACTGAAACTACTGTCATCCACAGCGGCTTGAGAGGCATGGCCGTATACAGTGTTCCTGTAATACTTCACTCTGGCTATGTCATCCGCAATGCTTGTGTTGGCAGCTAAGGGAAGATGGTCCCAACCAGTGGCAGGAGCGCTCAAACCACAGATATTTCTAAGCAGCACTGTTAGGAGTGTGATGTCAAAGGTTGCGGATGACACGGGCGAATGAGCAGGATAAAGCTTCCCCCATTGAGTAGGATTCAGCACTTTTTTCTTCCCTTTGTACAGTGATTGCAATGTAGGGTAATGTACAGAGGTACTTCCCAAAACTGTGTGTAGAGTCGCTGGTGGATGTATTTTGTCAAAAGTGGATCGCAGAACCTGAGATCCAACATCCACCAGAAGACGGCACAGCCTGGCATAGTTGGTTGTCTCTTTTGAAGAGGCAAATGACGAGGAAGCAGCAGCCATGAAAATAACCTCACCAAGAAAATTTCTGTCGAGCATGCAAATCAAATTACAAAATTAGTATATACCACTCTTAAAAAAAAGGTTTTGAGATCTTGATACTGAGAATGTAAAATGTTGGTTATGATCATGGGTATCTTCTCTTTTGAAGTCCCTATCACTAACGAAGGGAATATATATTTGAACACTTTGAAAGGACTTTAGATAGAGACTTTGGATCTCATTACAACCGATCAATAGTTGTCTTCCAATTAAGACAATGCAAACTATAAACAAAACGAGAGAGCAATAACTACTTTGGGATTTTTAAAAAACTGTAATCAAATAAGTATGATCTCAATAAACCCATGAATAGCTACAATTCAGTTCACCCCGAGCAAACTGCAAGCAAAAGTAACCGGAGACAAGACACGAATGGAATGTTAAAGGGGAATCAATTGGCGAAAAATATTTCCTCTCCTCTCAAGTGCGTAAGAAGATTTCTCGGCAAACAGAGAGGACTTTCAATTAATGAAATTTTCTTGATCTCAAAACAAACGTGATAAGTTATCTTCCCGGTCATTCATAACAGACTGCACACGAAAGCATTGGAGATAAAACACAACTGGAATGTTTAAAGCGAAGCAATTCTCTAGCAAATGTCCCCTTTCCTTTTGAGTACAAGAGAGGACTTGCCAGCAGATGGGCGGGCAGGTGAACAGACAAGCAGGCTGGACAGCCAGGCTGCAAGGTAGGCTGATGGTGTGTAATATATGTGGAACAGTGCTACTTAACCACAAAATCAATAACACTACGACCATCAGTAACATCTATTTGATTGGAATATCATCATTAATACTGGAAGTAGCATAATCAGCTCTATCAAGCAGCTCTGGTCACAAATTATGTCATAACTCACTATCTCATCAGCACTAATACAAGTGTTACTCCTTTGATTACCATGTAATATAGCTCTGGATAAATCCAACAACAGCTAAAAATCTAAACAGCAACCTTACAAACACCAATGCTTATCTGTTGTCCAGTTTTTACCCCAGTAAACAGAACAACTTCCACAACTTCCACATTTGGTCAAAAATAAGACTTACACTGTGGTGACATTACTGCCAGCAGACCAACAGTAATGGTTGCATGATTACCACATTGGGATCTACACTGTGTTGTCATGACCACCATCTACACTGTGGTGCCATGACTACCAGCTTGGGATCTACACTATGGTGACATGAATACCACTGACATACCTACACTATGGTGACTTAACTACCATTGTGGTACCTACACTGCGGGGACATGACCACCATCATAGTACCTACACTGTAATGACTTGACGTATTTGATTGTGGTTGCTACACTGTGGTGAGAAGACTATCATTGTGGTATCTACACTGTGATGACTTGACTACCATTGTGGTACCAATACTCTGGTGACATGACTACCATCATGGTACCTACACTGTGATAACTTGACTCCCATTGTGGTACCTGGTACCTACAATGTGGAGACATGACTACCATTGTGGTACCTACAGTATGGTGACATGACTACTGCCATGGTACTTACACTATGGTGACATGACTACTGACATGGTAACTAAACTGTGGTAACATAACTACTAACATGGTACCTACACTGTGATAACTTGACTTCCATTGTGCTGCGTACACTGTCTGACGTGATTACTAACATGGTACCTACATGGCTATGACTTGACTTCCATTGTGGTACCTACGCTGTGGTGACCTGGCTGCCATTGTGGTACCTACACTGTGGTGACATGACCACCATCATGATAACTACACTGTGATGACTGGACAACCATTGTGGTGCATACACTGTGGTGACATGACTACCATCATGGCATCTACACTGAGGTGACATGACCACAAACTGTCATAAATTATGTAATTTAACTACGTCACAATGTGCACGACATGTAATTGAAACAACAACAATAAAGAAAGAAGACGTTACGTTTACTCGTCTTATTTTGTCGTTACAACATTAACAGTTGTAACACTGGTGCCGTGACCAGCGCGGACAAGATATAATGAGCGAAGAAGAAATAAAGAAATGGAGATCCATCCGAGGAGCATACAAGGGACACTGTACCCAAGATTTCAAAAGAGCGGAAAACTAATAACTTCGGAGACTCCAGATCAAGCAGAATTGGAGGCGCTGGCGCTGCCTAAACATGATTGAACTAAACACAATACTTACTGAAGTAGAAGCAGTGCTAAACAGCCGACCCTTAACATACCCTTACACAGACATCAACGATGCCTCTCCTCTGACGCCGTCACATTTCTTATGTGGATACCGTCTCCTAACATTACCAGACACGAATGCTAAAGAAAACGAAGCAGATCCAGACTATATTCCATCTGAGATGTCAACAAAAGCACTGATAAAAAGAGCTCAGTATCAGAAAACACTAATAAACGCCTTCTGGACACGATGGAAAACTGAATATCTGACAAGTCTGCGAGAACATCACACTTGTCGAAAGAGAATATTAAACAAAAAGGCAGTTGCTATTGGAGATGTTGTTCTCATACACGATAACACACCACGAAACCAATGGAAAATAGGTGTGGTAACTAGCCTACGCACGGGGAAAGATGAACTCGCAAGATCTGTATCTCTAAGAGTACCTTCTGGAAAGGAACTATCACGACCTATAGAGAAACTTTATCCGTTAGAAATGTCAGACATATCGACTAACAAAAACATAGAAAAAGCTCCTGAAAATGATATACAAAGTCCTCCTTTACGACTTGCCGCTCAGAAGGCAGCACAGAGAATCAAGGAACAAATAGAATAACCCCTGATATTGAAGGGAACAATATAAGACATTTTTTTTACTCTTTACACATGAATGTATACTATATTTCAGCTTATGTTGTCGGCCCGGGAGAGTGTCATAAATTATGTTATTTAACTACGTCACAATGCGCACGACATGTAATAGAAACAACAACAATAACGAAAGAAGACGTTACGTTTACTCGTCTTATTTTGTCGTTACAACATTAACAGTTGTAACACTAACATTGTACCTACACTGCGATGACTTGACTTCCATTGTACCTACACTGAGGTGACATGGCTACTTACATGGTAGATACACTGTAATGACTTGACAAATATTGTGGTACATACACTGTGCTGACATGACTACCATGGTACCTACACTGAGGTGACATGATGACCATCATGGTACCTACACTGAGGTGACATGACTACAAACATGGTACCTACACTGTGATGACATAACTACCATGGTGGTACCTTCATTGTGGTGACATGACTACTAACATGGAACCTACACTATGGTGGCATGACTACCATCATGGGACTTGCTCCGCTAAGGTGACAAGATAATCAGCATGCGACTTACACAACTATGTTAAAGTTAAAGGATGGGGTGTGGAGGGTTGGTCAGTCACTAAGTTTGAGATCTGTTTGTCCTGTAACAGAATTTATCATGAAAAATTAACCTGTCTCCAGGATTCTTTTTTTTCCACAGCTTAAGGTTTTGGCAGATCTAAATATGACATGGGCATATGCTTTTCTTCCCTCGGCAAGGTTTTAGTGTGTTTTATGCTACACATATTTTTCAAAAAGTTTCAATTTTTTTAGGCAGGATAAGACACTGGTCAGCCAAAGTGAGATTGTGTTTTGCAAATTGTAGAGCTAAGAGCATCAGTTGACAAGTATAAATTACTTTGAGATTGCTTGGCTTTACAGAAGCAATTTTAAATATGTGGCTGTTTTAAAGATGAAATTGTTTTGTTATATTAGTAAACAAGATTTATAATCAATATCTTTCTTAGAACACACTCAGAACTCCATTGTGAAAGTTATCAAAACAAATTAAAGAAACTGTATCACTGAGAAATTTTTTTTTATATCATTAATTAACCCTTTTACCCCTAAGATTGGTTATTTTTCTTACTCTCTGCTACACACTTCTCATAATGTTAGTTTGGAGAATTTTGTATTGGATCACTAGTAATCCCCAGACTGATATGTTTCTTTACTCTCCTCAATTGTCTTCTTAATATTGTATTGATGCTGTAAGGAAAAATTCCTCAGTGTTCACTCATGGAAGTTAAAGGGTTTGCAACTGTGCCCCAATGAAATGGCAGGTTAAGTCAAATTACCATTCAATTGCATTTATTTTTATCTTGATTCAAATTTGGTTACGTTTGATCATTTCAGTAATCAAGAACCCAGATGAAGAGTTGGTTGACATTGGTTGACGTTGGTTGACCTTGGTTGAATACCAAACTCAGTCACAAACAATCCAATAAATTGTTTCCTTTTTTTTTCAATTGACTTAGCCTTTAATTCCCAAGATCTGATTGTTAATTCTCTCTTCTAGCTGTTGTATATTTCCCTATAAACTACTTTTGAGAATTTGGTGTTAAATCAAGATAACAAACTCTACCTCTTAGATGTAAGTTTGAGTATTCTCATTACCTGTTTGCTGCAAAATATATGGATATTGAAGGGAGAAGTTACCTGTTAATCACTTGTGGAAGTAAAAGGGTTAAAATATCAGCAATCAGAAATACCATATAGGAGTTGTTTAGCTTCTTAGGATCAATTTAGTATTTTTATATCAGTCTTAGCTTTTAAGGCAATCCATGGATTAGCCCCACTGTATATTAGTGATTTAATTAGTGTAAGGGTGAGGTTCTCTTACAATCTTAGATCTAATAGCACCTTGTTCCTAGAGCCACCTAGAGAAAAAATGCTTTCTAAGCTTAGTGGTAGATTCTTTTATGCCACTGCACCATGTTTGTGGATTAGTTCGCCTGCTGAATTGCATGCTATCCCATCATTGACAATTTTTAAATGCAATCATAGGACCTACCTTTTTGGTCAGGTTTTTCTTAAACTGTTTTAGAGCAGGAAATTTTATTTTATTAAAGTTTTTATGAATATTATTTCATCTGTTTTTTTAAATTTTATTTGAAGTCTCATTGAAATTTTTATATAGTATATGTAGATTGTTGTAGAATGGTCTTATGGGTGAATCATTGTAAAGTGCTACTCTTGCAAACTGAATTACCAGTTTCCTAGGAATTCCAAGGAATTATCAAAAATTCCCAACCATGCAAATAAGCTCTGATTGGGAAAGCTTGGAATTACTGGGAATTTTTGGGAAAGGAAGACTCCAGTTTTGTGAGGACTTGGAATTCCTCAGAATTCCTAGGAATTCTCAGCTATACAAACTACCTAAAATTTAAGGAGGGTGGAATTCTTGGGAATTTCTGGGAATTGAATTTGAGGCAATTTAAATACCCAAAGTCCAAATAAATTCCAAAAAATTCTCAATACCTTGAATGTGAAGGTTTTAAGACAAGGAGTTCTTTTAGAGGCTTAAAACTTTGACAAAAAAAAAAGGTATGCTATACAAAATTTACCGAGAGATACACATACATTTATATGTCGATAACTTAAAAAGATAAAAGATCATGGAATTTATTATTAAAACTAACTTTTAGTAAATCTTTACTCTATCATGGATTTTCTCATGACGCAGCAGTCAATTCATTAAATGCAAATTGCCAATTAATCCAATGTACTCATATCACAGATTTTTGCTCTAACCTCAAAGGACTTGTGGATTCCATGATCCTAAAAGTTTTTGTTGTGATGCGAAATGTGTAATGTCCACAGATGTGCCAAAATCATAAAACATTCATCAGCTGTTCATTGGTACACAACTTCCACATGAGCAACAATACACTTAAAGAACTTTGTTAGGTACGAATACAAGTTACTTCCCTAATCTACATTACAGGTTGCCTTTGTTAAAAAACCTTGGAACAGTCAAGCTAAGTTGCCTCAAACACTGTCAGAGACTTTTTGTTCTAAGTATTTTTAAGAAGAGATACAAGTCCTTCTTTATATACAAATGAAAAGTGCACATCATACTTCAATAACACCAGCTCCAAAGTTTACTTGTTGTTCTTCTCTGAGTCAGCTATCAACAAAATTGTTTTATACTTTGTAGGTCTGGTATAAAATTTTACTTGTAGTATAAAATGACAACCTTGTATCGTTGTTGTCAACACCCTCTTCCACGCTTAGGAACACTTCAGACTGTGTATAACCATTAGACATCTTTGAATGTACTTTTCATCAGTTGATTGCTCATGTGTTAAGTTTATTCTTTTCTCAACTGTTTTGCTTAATATAACATTTCTAAAGATGGGTTTTATTGTGGTTCAATGGGAAAACGATAACAGCGTTAGTGTGAAAAGTGAAAAGAAAGTCATTGGCACTATGGAGTTAAAAGAAGGGACAACAGTTAACATATTGACTGGTACAAACAAGGGTCAAGTGGCCATTTACAAAGCTACGATTTTGAAAGTTTGTGGTGGGTAAAAATTACGATATTCATTTTGTGATCAAAGTCTTACCAAAGAATAGATATAATGGCTTGAATTGAGCTTACATAAAGCTCTGCACAACTGAAACTCAAATAATTCTGAGAATTGAATTGGTCACTTACACACTGCAGTTTCCTAAGCTCACACTTTAAAATGAAATAAATCTATCAGCAAGGTTTCAAGATTGCTAAGCAAAAACAAAAAATTCTAAAACAATTCGATGACGCAAAGTTTCTTTCGTCCAATCCAATCCTAGTGGAAAGCATAATGACAAGCCTGGTGCCAAGCTCAGTTAATTATAATTCCAATGAATGCCTTTTTCCTTATAGCTCTCTAAGGCCTGGTCTAAGCTGATTATATATATATATATATATATATATATATATATATATATATATATATATGGTCTAAGCTGATTATATATATACACATATACATAGTTTATTTTTTCAAACTCAGATGTTATGGAATCCAGATACAAAATAGACAGGCTTCCTGTAGACAACCCCATTCGAAGCCAACAGAGAAAGCTGCAAGCCCAGCAAAAAAGACAAACAGCAGCTTAGTGTGCCCTTTAGGATGACTTCATTCTAATTTATTGTTACAGTTATAACAAGATTTTAATTAAAAAATCCATTTCATTTAACTATAATTAACACCTTCATTCTAAAGAGTGCTAAGTCAAAGTTGAGAAGAAATCTCTAAATTTCAATCTGCAGAATCAACAAAAACAAACAGTAAAACATGAAAGTGCTGCTTGACAGCTTATATTTGAATGTTCACACACAAGAGTTTTATCCAAAAAAGTCACAACCACATAAAATTAAGTTAAAGCCTGACTCTGGGAGCAAAAAGGGTTAAACACCATTTGTATCATCATCCAAAATTAAATGATGCATTAAAATAACATTTTTTTTACTGATAGTACTTGTTGCAATAAACATAATTCAAATTATTTTATTTTATGGAAAAGAATCAACAGATTTTATTCAAAAATTGTGTCAAACCATATTTAATGATTGATTAGGACTACATTATGTGAATAGCTGTAATTGAGGATAATTCATTTGAAGTTTTCAAGAAAAGAAAAAGAAATCGAATTCTTTCCTAAAATCACTACATGTTGATGTTAATCAACCATCAAAAATATTTTACACATAAACCTGAGTTAAGCATGCATGTATAAATAAATTTCATTGAATACTTGAATTTTTAGTTGGGATTTTAGAACTTTTAATATTTGTTTTATATCAGATGCCTAAAATTCCCAGTAATTCTTAAACATTGCTAGAAATTCCTGAAAATTCCTAGGAATCTCTGGCAAGTTTTTAGATTTACAGCCTTTCAGGGAATTTCATTGGTGCTCTGAGGTGGAATTCCCAGGAATTCCAAGGAATTCCTGGTCCTGTTGGCTATTAACTTGCAATTTCTGGGAATTTCTATGTTTTTAGAACCAGAGTTGTTACAGTTGAGAATTCCTAAGAATTCCTAGGAATTCCCACAAATTCCCAGTCTGAATTTATTGTGAAATTTCCACCTCTTATTCCTTATAGCTTATTTTAAAATAGTTTTATGGGTGAATCATTGTAAAGCACTACTGATTACTTTGATGAAAATAGTGCTATAGAAATACTCAAATTATTATCATAATTATTTGTGTTTCCATAATTTCGCTTGATTGGCCACCTCAAGCAAATTCTTGGACTGAATTTGTCTAAGTTTAATTGGTAATTAGGTATCATCTGAACTAATCGAGTAGATTATGTAAATTACTACTCTAAAAAGTTTCTAGTGTTAATAAGTTTTCGGGCGTTAGCTTTTCATCAAATGAAATTAAATAAAAATTTTGTTTGATCTTCAACTGTTTGATTGTCCATCATAAGAATATACTGTATTGCAATTAAATGTCTGAAATCAAAAAATAATTGCCAACTCTCCTCACGCAACAAGCTGAGTTTTAACACAAAGAAACCTTTGTCATCAAAAGATAAATAGACAAGAGAAACAATTCTTAAAAATAACTTCTCCGAGATCGGCAAAGGAAAACAGCCCACTTGAATTTTGAAGTTATTATGATTCGGCTGATTGCATTTGTGACATGTAGCCATAAAATCATTCGAAACCATGAAGCTCAAACATAGACACCATCGGAGATTGCAATTTCAACACGTATCAGAAAACACAGGAGTTCCTAGAGAAGGTTTTATATGCGAGAAACCGAGTGATTCCGACACTCTTGAAAGGTGGTAAGATTTCACTTTCAGTTTCGATTACGTTCAAGATTAATTGGCTTTTTTCCATCTTAAAAGTTCCGCCTTCAACTCAAATGTATCTCGTCTTCGAAAATTTGGTATGTGCCATCGCTAAACTATAGTACAACAACGGCAACGAAAGGAGACAGCCGCTCTGATTGCAGAACAGATCCATTGTAACGTAGATGATTCGATTACAATGCTTCATGTAGATGTGGAGTGTGTTACGTACAGAAATAAAATTTAGATGCATAATTAAATAATTGCGTCTGTGACTTACCCTAAAATGATCTTCGAAGTGAATAATGATACCGTCTTTACCAGAATGGTTCAATGATGGTCCTGCAAAGAGAGATGTGTTGCGACTGTGTCAAAGAAATTGCTTTCTTTACTTCTATAATTTGAGACAAACTCTAAGATTGGGGAATTAGTGTACGGATCGAACTGTAAAATCTTGATTTAATTTCGATCTTCTCCACTCTACTTTAAATACCTAACTACTTCAAAAACGGGGAGCGTATAACTCTAAGAATCTAACTCTTTCGACGCCCTTTGAGAAATATTTAATTTTCTTTTGACAACTTTTAACTTGGAAAGCGATCTGTAGAAGTGCGGCAAATCGTTTTCCTGATCCGTCCAGAGGCGATCGAAACAGTAATTGTTGTGTCTGTATCAACTAACAAGATCACAGTGGTTTCAGCTCGAAAATACCTCTGATGGATTTCTTTAAAATTAATCTACCATATATTTCAAGCTCTCGGCGCCCAAATGTAACTAAGAATTGTTGTATCAAGTGTAAAAATGCTTTTCTGTTTATCGTGCTTCAGCGTCATCCCGTGATACTGCTCATGTTATGTTATGTTGGTGACTTTCATCACGCGCAAGAGTACCTTCGGTACGATTATGCTCTAATTACACTCACCAATGTAATCGTCATCATGTTTGAGGCCCAATCGGTCACAGACTTCTTGCAGTCAGCTAATCGAGACGGTTGGAAGGAAGGAAAACTGAGAAGTAAGCACGGCAAAGCGGCTTGGGCAAGATCACGTGACTTATACGTTTGCTCCGGGAGTTGCTACATCACGGGCGACGAGCGGGGGAAGAAGCAAAGATAGAAATACGAGTGGTCAGCGGGAAAACAAATTTAATAATTCATATAGAGACATATCAGTGATAGTTGCAGAAAACGATAGTGATGTAGAGCCGAAATGTTAACAGTATACTTCGCTAAATAGAATGTTAAGCAATTTTTCAAAAGTGTTGATGGCACATATATCTTTTACTGCTGTATTAAACAATGGAGGCATCGGAAGAAGATGTTTCAAAATAAACAATAACTGACATCGGGTCAAAACCGAGTGAAGTTCGGCATTTTCTCGTTACCATCACCAACACACACACTCATTTCAATAGCATGTTTATGGCTTCGCCTCCCATAGGAGGCAGTAGCCGCCAAAATTGAAAAAAGTTCGATCCCTGGCTTTTGTGCAGATCGAGAAGAGGCTCATCTGGGCAAGTTAGAAAGAAAAAACCGACTTAACAAGTCGAAGTACCTTAGCTTCTGAATGCGCGCGAGAAAAAAAAATCGCGCGCGAGGGAAGAGGGAGCACACTAACCCCCGCTGTCCTAGTAATTTTCCTCCTTCCCACGAGTGGCCCTGGAAATCGCATTGCTTTCATACTTAGAAAAAAAAGCGACTGCTATTAATTCATCACAGGACATGATTCCTATCTCTCTCTTCCTCTATCCCTGTCTCTCTCTTATTATGTTTTCCATTTTATTTGTTCTGTTTAATGTCTTAGGCCGTCAGACAGCTGACGTTTGAACAGCAAATGGTTCGCGCACCATATTTCTTTTCCCCTTAGAATTTCGCCAGTTCCTCGATGAATTTACCAATTCTGACGGTGCGATATCTTCCCTTTTGCATGATATGCGAATGTAGTGTTAAGTACTAAGTAAAATCGTGACTAAATTGTTGTACGTCGAGGTTTCCCTACTAAGAGAACGTACAACTTGTCGATTTCATGACGTATTTTGTTATATATGGTTGGGCTAAGAAAAGTACAAAGTTTTAAAACGCACGTGCTGCGCTATTGTTTTGCCCATTAGATCTTTGGGTTCGCTATGTTCTCATTGCCGTCCCCGTTGTGGTTTTCTAGAAGTTTCTAGTATTTCCTTGAAGTGCGCGTGGGTGAATTTTGCAGATACAAATGTATTTATGACGTCAATTTCGTACTTGGTATTCACTGACCTCGTTCAGCTCTGCGTTAAAACACTTTTTTGTTTGGGGCTATAGAATAAATTTGATTATCAATTGTTTTCAAAAGAGGGGTAATTTCCAATTCCAAGTTTGAAGGGAATCTCCTCCACTGCGACTTTGCCGGAAATTAAAGTAAGTAATGCTGTATTTTCTCTATGTAGAAACTAAAACTGTTTCAATGTCTGAAACTCAAAATGCGCTGTTTAAAATGTTCCTTGATTTAACAATTGCTCTTTTTTTGGGTGTCAACACTTTTTTTTTTTCTGGGAGTAATCACTTTTGTTTCCGTTTGATAAATCTCTGTAGCTGTATAATGGCGATCGAAATTTGAATATTGTCAGGTTATTACCAAGCCGGAATAATTTCAGAACATGAAGATTATATTTCTCCAAGAGAGTACTGAAAACTGAACGCAACTAAAATAAGGAAGAAATCGCAATTTGAAATGTTCCACGTCCACAACTGTATTTTCGAAGGGATTAAGTATCATAATCTGTAGCACGATATTATCTCTACCGATAGAGAATCGCCTTTCTAACCTAGTTTATGTAACACTGAGGTTAACGAAATACTCAGCTTCATAGGGGGCGTAGTGATTGCTATGATTGAAGCAATCTATTGGAGTGCATTGTGGTGAGAGCACTAGAAGTAAATATACAAAATTCCTCCATATTTACCTAGCAGTGCACTTACAATTTCTCCGAATGTTCTCAGACTCCAAACGCGCCAGCACGAAGAAAAAAAAAACAACCGAAAGGAGAGAAAATCGATCGACAAACACAGCAATGCAAGGTTGCGGAAAGATCACCAAGAATGAAAAATAGCCTCCGAATGAACCAAGCCTGGATAGCAAACAGAGTGAAACAAAAAAAGAACGAACAAACAAAACAACTGCCCCGAAAGCTGGAAATCACTTTTGCGAGCTTCTACAGTTCAAACTTTTTTTCTGGGGGAGTGTGAACGATCCATTTACGAAAAAAAAGAAAAAAAAAGAAAAAAATACCGTATATTAGACTTGTTAAAAAAACCACAACATTTGGCCTAAATTAAAACTTCAAAACTTCTTTAGATTTCAAACAAAGGGGTAACAAATTTGCATAAACGAAAGCTCAAAACAACTAAAAACAACTCCGTAAAACAAAACAACAAAAGTACGCGAAAAATGTCCACGCCAATTTTTTAATGTCAAGGTTAGAGACGTGATTAGCTAATTTGTGAAATCACGCGTGTTGCACTTGAATACAAAAAAAAATTGTAATTGAAAATTTAAAAACGAAACAGATTTTCTACAGGGAGTATGCACTCAGGCGCCCATTTCTCGAACGTCCCGGTAACTTATCGGGCCCGAGGCCACATTTAAAAGTCAAAATTTAAGAATGGAGAAGCAGGTTGTAGCACTCTAACCAGTCCATTTTGTTTTTTTAAGCTAATAGTTTGAGTGTATTATTTTAAAAACTTTTGAATCTCCCGTCTTAAATCAAAACAGAAGAGCTTTACGGGCTCTTTGCATGGGTGACCTTCGAGAAACTGGCCCCATACCCACTTATGGAGGGAAAGGCTTCATAGCCTCTTTTCTGGGTGCAGCCGCCCATTGCTCATGGGAAAAGTCACGGAAACCCCTGCTTTAGAACTTGGTGTGAGTGGAGGACTATGCCTTACCTTTACTACTGAAGAAATATAAGATGCGTCAGCATTCTTCTCTCTTTAACGCTATGAGTTTACATAAAGTTTGGGTGAGAAGATGGCTGACGCTTTGTTGAAGGAAGAGCTAAACATCCCTAACTTTTTTGAAAACTTTTTAAATGAAGCTAGGATCTAGCACGCAGAGTTGGTGGTATTATTCATACACGAAGACAATAAATTTTCTTGTGCAGAGAAGAGAAATAAAAACATTATCATTGTTTTCTCCAGGTGCAGCTTAAGACTCTTATTGTCCCTATGGTAATGCACTTGGGGTCGAGGATCTTCCCCACCCCTCCCTCAGTTCCTCAAGAATAAAAGACTCTGGGAAAATGAATTATCGTCCGACAATATTTTTTAATCAGCTGAGTTAATAATGCAAAATAGCCAAAGTAAAGGATTTCTAAAGCTGATGATTCGAGCGTTAGCCCTTCGTCATTCGCTCTGACGATGGGCTAACGCTCGAAACGACAGCTTTAGATGACATTTACATTGTAATACAACTCCCCCGGCCCAACGCAGCACCACAGTTTCTCTTTAACCCTCTCTGTTCAGTTCTTATTCTTGTCAGTTCTTCCCTCCTACGTGAGAAAAACTGATGGGCAGCTTGGAAGTGATATTTACCACCATCCATGCCTTGTCCAAAAAGAGCATATCTCTGTTACATTGGAACTCAAATCTTTTTTTGTTCTTTATTAAAAAAGATAATAACAATAATATTACAACTGACACAATAGAAAAGAGAAGATCATTTTGCACTTATGAAGCTGATTGACCACGTTACCAGAGATCAAGACGTAAGAAACATAAAGAAGCGGATTTTATACCCTTGCCAACACCGAACCATCCTCTCCTCGCCTTTCCCATTCACAGTAAAATATACTAGTTACATCCTTAAATTAACCAGTCCTCAGTCGCTCCAGGAGAGGATTTGACGAGGGCACATTGCGTCAAGGGAAGACCGAACTTATGTGCTTCCTACCAGCATTGACCACAGCGTACCCACAAATTTCATGATGATATTACTTCTCCCCAGTCTCTCATTGTCTTTAAATGCCAAATAAGTATGGACTCGGTAGGAATGCTATCTGGGAAATATTATGCAAATCAATTTTTCAATTTTGTCTTATATGAATGAAACGATTCTCAAAAGGGTTGAACATAAGCTCCTACTCGCTCTTCCCCCCAAGAAAGCGTATTGACTCTCAGACAAATCGAGAACAAGTATATTCTCTTACGGACTGATTGATTGATTGATAACTTTATCTGTATCCGGTAGAAAATTCCTTCAGCACAATTTACAAGTAGAACATCTCATTCTCCCCAGCCAATCTAACTAATGAAGTAAGATCAAACCTGTCAGGTCTTGAGGCTGTTTTTCAAGGACGCCGTGTCTCATTCGAATTAGGATAACGTAGTTTGCTTTTAAATTCATCTATAGAAGTCACAGAACGCAGATCTGGGGGTAGGCTTTTCCACACCTCAACACTTCAGCCAGTTAAGATAAACATAAATTATTCCTTAGTTTGTCGAATTTCTCAAAAAGTTGCACGCGCGATTACTCACGTTTAATAGTGGTCACTAATCGTTTACTTGTCTAGTATTGAAATTAGATGAGATTGGATTTCTTCATTTGTCTTGCCAATGCAACAAAATTGTACAGCAGAAAACAAAACAAGCATTTCAAGAAGACTGTTCAATGTCAATTAACAAAGTGGTACAAAAACTTACGGGTCCTGAGGGAGAATTCGGACTTGAGACCTGATTACGCTGAATCAAAACCAGCTTGATTACACATTTTATCAAAATGACATTTTCAAACCGAAAAGAAATTTAAAAAATACTCGAATTCGAGGCCAAGATGAATAGCCCACTTCCAAGATCTGGCGTCGAAAATGAGGCTCAAAAACGAGGCTAATTAAAATGCGATATCGCTTTCGACAGCGTGGAGCCTCGTTCTGGCAGATTTTAGAGTTTCGTCACCAGATCTCTAACTCGTGAAGACTCAAAAATGCGTTATTATCAACTTAACGTCTTGGAGCGCGCGCTGGAGTAATAATGACGTTTGAATTTTCATTATGTCGTCGGTTTCACATTTTTTCAGCTTCGCAAATCGATTCCATATTTTGCGCTTCGCGAGAAATTAACTCTTAGAAAAAAAATGAAAAAGTTAGATATTCGACTGTTTTTGATTTTACTTTTCTTTGGAACATCCCCTGCCAAAAGTGTTACCAGCGAAAAGGTATGTTATGGCTTTATGAGTGATTACTTACTATTGGATGAGAATTTGAGATAGTTGCCAAGAATCCAAGACAGAGAATTTATGTGTCCTCCTTATTCTTTTAGAGTTTTGAAAACTTCTCTTTATTCTGAGAAGTGCTGATTTAGCAATTATCTGTGAAATTTATATTTGTTCTGCAGTAGGCTACCGTTTCGTTTCGTTATCATGCGTCGTTACAGAATGAACGTGAGGTGAAATTTGTTGAAATCTGATCTTCTTCTCTCTCACAAAAGCCCGCGACGCACTTGGCGAAAATCGCCAGGTCCGCCAGGTGCAACTGATTGCGATTTTCGTTGATTGCCGCGATCGGCGAGTAAAATTCAATATTCGTGGTGTCAGGTATCGGCGATTTTCGCTGGCGACAAAATCGGTTCGCCGCGATCGGCCAATAAAATTACCAAGTGTCTCACCGGCCCTCAAGAACAAAGAACTAAGTAAGCAAAAGAATTATTTCCCATTAGTCACACTCATGGAAGATGACGATAGTAATTGCTCACGAGAGGAAATCTCACTCAACAACACTGTTGATGACACAGCGGATGTGCTCAGAGGAAGTCCCTCTCGAATAATTATTATAGTCAGCGCATTTTCCTTTTCCTCACTTCAGGAGAGCAATACATCGCCGATCGAGGAGAATCTTTCCCGAGAAGAAGTTAGTGAAGTTTGTCGGGTATGTTTTGTGTTACAGTATTTTGCACCATAGGAACACTTCAGCTAAGAGGATAAACCGAAGTGGTTTAAAGTGCGACTAGTGAGCGCACGCGCGTTTTGCAAGTATTTTTTTTAAAATTGAAAACAAATCGTGAGCATTTCGTACGCGTGTGACTTACGTATGGACGAGTTTTTATTGTTTCCAGCTCTTCTCTTGTTACATTTTTTGAGTTTATTCGTTTTGGAGTCAAGAGTTTCCGTTTGGCGGTATTTTCGCCTATTTTCTGAACGCAGTGTGTTTTACATGTAGACCCGTGATGCCTTTCAGGTTGCACTTCATATCAATCACCCAATCAACCTAATAATAATAATAATAATAATAATAATAATAATATTCCAATGCTTATAAAGCACAATATTCATATGGATATGATCTAATCCGCTCTGAAACAACTGAAATAAAATAAGTAAGCCTAACAATTAAAAACTAAAGATAAATTTGTATCTTCAGATCTCGCCATCATCAAAATTATTATCTCAAAATAATCTAATTTAGCTAATACTTGCCATTTAAAAAATAACATAGAATACTTTAAAAAGAAAAATGCCCATTATAGAATTACTAATGATATGATATAAAATAAAATGCCCAAATCCCAGATCGGTTTATGCTTTATTTCAATATACTTTAGAAACTACATCTAAATACTCTTTATGAAACATTTTGAGATACTTAGTTACTTACATGCTTCGCTAAATAATAAAGTCTTCGTGCCTTTCTTGAATTTTAAGACATTTGTTTCATGTCTGATATTCAATATTCGATTTTATTTCATAACGTGGAATAAATTAGCACTTTTTGCTATTTTACCTGCTTACCGAGAAAAAAATGCTATTGTATTTCTGTCAGAACGAACAATAATAAAAGCGAAATATAATAAAAGAGATATATTACAGATTTCAAATGGTCTTCATTTTTTCCTATAACTTTAGGAACCGGATTTATGCCCAGAAGACGAGGCCCTTAGTTCGAACAACGATGGCATCCTTAATAAAATTTACTGTGAGTGCGCTATGATTGGTTTGTTTAATGACCATATTTCACTGTGCGGCCCACAAAATTAAAAAAAGAAAACTGTTTAAATTGAAATCATCCCCCAGTTTTTTAACCTAAAGATGTACGTAGCCAATATTTTTCTAACCTGCTCTCGGTCCGCACTGTAAGCTTCGAAACTTTGGTCTTTTACACTTGGATTTATGGCCCGGTCTTAAATCCGAGTGGAAAAACTCGGTCTTTAATCTAAAGTACGGACCTCGAACTCGATTAATAAAACGTACGTACATACTTTAGCACTCCAACCGTATAAGACTATTTAGTAGTGCTCCAGAGTGTGCTCCGGTGTCTGCACTGGGGATTATCGAGGAGGGTTGGCGCGCGCTCTGATTGGTTGAGATTTCAAAATGGCTACCTCGTGCATAGAACATAAAAATTTCATTTCCTTGAATGGAGCGGAGATATCACAGTAGAGTGCGCTCTTCTTATTTCTGGAGCCTGGGTTCGATTCTCAAACTGGTGTCATGTGTGGGTTCGATTGTTGTTGATTCTCTCCTTGCATCGAGGGGTTTTTTCCCCAGGTTCCCCAATTTCTCCTTCTCCAACACGGAAACTTTCAATTCGTTGTAGAAATAGAGGACAAATAGCCACATCTTGGATGAGCTTTTGCTAAAATCCAGGGCCTAGTTATTCAAAGAGCAGATGACGCTATCCACCGGATAAATCTCTATCCAGCGAATAAGTGTTAACTAAACGTACTGCGCCATCCACCGGATAAAGATTTATCTACTGGCTAGCGTTATCCAGCCTTCGAACAACCGGAGCCTGTATCACTTGATTTGATTTTGAACGGATAAATGATCCTATTGGGTAGTGTTTCATGTAGGAGGATTATGTTATTCAGTGAATGACGTTGGCGAAAAAAAAAGAACTTCGACTGCTCCTAATAGAAATCCAACCTACGACCTTCCCTACGACCTTCGTGGTACGCTCGGCCTTTTAACAAGGTTCATGGTGACAAACTTCCTTCATACTGCTAGGATAAAAATGTCGATATGTGATGCTTCTGTGCAATGATGATCTAAATTAAGATCGTAGATTTGGGAATTTATGTGAAAGATAATGTTATTCAGTGAAAATACTATGGACGTCCTGATTAGTAATAACCTATCGTTTATTACACGATTAACGTATAGAACATTTTTTTGTTTTAAGTTTACAAACTTTTCTCGTGTTCTCCTAACTTTCCACTTTGGTTATTACGCCAGTAAACTGAGACTACACTTTCTAAGAAAGTGCGGTCTATTGCTTAAGCCGGGGCAGACTGGGCCTACCTACATAAGGCACTATCCTTTAAATATTCCCGTGTCAGATCTACAGAGCCTTATCCGCGCTAACGCAACTCAAGCAAGTTAAAGATATTGATGCTGTGGCAAGATCATTTTAATTATTTCTACCTCTGAAAATGTTCTCCTTTTTGTAGATTCCTGGAAAAGATTCAAGACCAAGTTTAAACTCTGGAGTTGGCACGACACTGTGATTGTTATGATCGTTTCCTGCTCGATAGATGGCTGTACTTTGACATTGTACTACATCAGCGGTCTCATTCGTCGAAAATACAAAGCTCGCAAACAGAAGAGATCTTTGGAGATGACCAGGTAATGTTGCTTTAGCTTCGTCGAAGATTCGCCTCCTAGATCAGTCTTATTAGGGAGGAAGGGAGGAGGTGATCTGCTCAGCTCACATTCTAGAAGTTTATCTTCTGCAACACTCTTAAAGGATGTGGAATGGCTACTGACAGTCTCCTATCGCAAACTGTTTGCTCTCATCCTACAGGCTTATGCGATTTTTTAAACGATTGCAAAAATTTAGATCAATATCAGTATCTGAGTAATTGCGCACCTACCCCTCCCCTAACCTAACAATAAATTAACCTGATGTGTTATCACTTGGCTGTTGTTGGGTTAGGGGAGAGGTGGCTGGGCAGTTGCAGAGATTCTGACGGAGTGATCTTAAAATTTATCCGCGCTCATATGTTCTACAAAATTTGGTGTGCACTATGCAATGTCCTAAAATTTAAAAACCTGTACGATTTTCATCCCAAACGCTCCAAAAAATTGACAATTGTCTCTTTTTTGACTATTTGACTATTTATGTGGATTTCTGGTCATGGTCTTGTTAAATATCTCTCCCATAGAATGCAACGTAATAACCGTGTATTTACAAAAGAATATGATCCGGAAAAAAGACGTCAGCTGTTAATAGAAGCAACTGATTCAAAACCATGGCGACTGAAGCTGAAAAAGAGACGACGGGGAAAGGACAGTTAGTGATTATGTATTTTATTGGTAAAAAAAAGAGAACGGAGAATGTAATAAAACCTTTCGAAAAAAAACGATGAGTGTTACAAATAATGATTTGTTTATTTTCTTAATTTAGCTGGAACTAAAATCTTTCTGTGGTAGATCGTACGTGTGCTCTCTTTCTCGCTTTATTTATGTCAATAATCTGGGTGACAGTGTGGTAAATTCCTCGCCATACTCTGCTGATTATTATTACAATATACATTGAATGAACCATAAGCTTACGATCCTGTAATTCCAGGAAACAAAATTTAGCCCTCATCCCCAGTAGAGTCCTACCCAATTGAGCCACAATAATTATTTTAAGAGTCAGTCCACCATCTAATATGTAAGGTCTCCCCAGACTCGTAAGGTCGTGCAAACGCCACACGAAATTTGCGCATGGCTCGTTCCTATGCATCTCGTAAAATGACCAGTGACGTTTTCAACTAATCCAAATGGTGGCGTTTCTTGCATTATCGTTTAAAAGTAACTCTGAATAAGACGTTTTGAAACAATTGTGTTTCTCAGCTATCACACTAAATACATACAAATACACCCTGTACTTCAAAACTGCTCTTTAGACTTTTGATACGCTTACTTCGGCCCTATTCATATGATTCCTAACAAGAATGGTCTTCTCACAATCGGTAGTACAATATTTATTTTATAATCACGAAACCCTCTCGAAGTCTTTAGGCCAAAATTCAGTTGTCAAGGTTTTCTCCAAAGATTTAGCTAAGAGTAGCACACCATTTCTTCTTCGTGATTTTCATTTGAATAAGCACGCTCACTGGGTTGACTCGGTTCAGAATTTACATTCTCTGGCCATGTATGAATAAGGTCGCGAGAATGTATGGCCTATAAGTTTTCATTTCAGAAGTCACTCGCGAAGCGCTTTAGCCGGACACAAGAGCCACACTGTGCAGCATATAAAACAAAATATACGAGACTTGTGATTAAAAAAATATTTAAAAAGGTTGTAATTCATCCTTTAACTCCCAAGATTTGATCATTAATTCTCTCCTCTATTTACAATACCGCTTTCTTTATGAATCGTTAGCGAGAATTTGGTGTTAGATCGAGACAACGATCGACTCCTACCTGATAAGTTTGAGTA
This sequence comes from Pocillopora damicornis, assembly GCF_964200805.1. Classification (NCBI taxonomy): domain Eukaryota; kingdom Metazoa; phylum Cnidaria; class Anthozoa; order Scleractinia; family Pocilloporidae; genus Pocillopora; species Pocillopora damicornis. The sequence continues at coordinate 6,429,443 of NC_142675.1, forward strand.
TTCTCGTTACCTGTTTGCTGGACAATGTATCGTTATAATAGAGAGAAGTTACATCATAACACCTCTGACAGATGCAGTCACTTCTTGGACAAAATTACACCATTCTGGCACACTGTCAGCCTAACGTGTTCTTCCATTCTATCTCTTAAGAATATTGGCACTACACCCTGTTCACACTCCTTAAAACGACATGTTCCACATCAGAAGGGAATCGTTTAATAAAAATGAAACCCGGTTTCCATGGAAGTGATAAACGCAATAAAAGAAAATTAAATTGCAAAGAGCACAAAATATGCTTCTGAGTTTGGCGTAACATTACGGTTTTGCTGATTGAATGAAATAAACCTGTTAAAAATGCTTGCTTATCTTAATACTAGTAGTCAGTCACAAAATATGCTCAATACTATCTTTATTTACAGATTTTGCATCAGAATTTAAAAGCGCTTGAGCATTTGAACATTAAATATTCCCCTCAACTTCGTCGCGGGGATTAGTTAATGATATTCACGTTGCCTTCACGGCAAATAATTCTTAATCATCTTCAGCATTAAGTTTAAGTTTCCTGACAATATCCTATTCCCGTATGTACTCCTGAGCTAAAAGAGGCACTGTAAGAATTATTACCCACCAAAGACGTCAAGTCCCTCAAGATGATAACTCCACCCAAGGTTAGAGCCCAGACCTCCCAATCCGGAGTAAAGCGCGCTAGCCTTTGAGTCATCGCGCTTCCACCCCAAGCTTATCAGAATTTATCATTCTCAACCATTAGAAGGAAATGGGCTATTAACGGGAAAAAGTAATTCCACGTCAACGTCAAACCTCTTAAAGCGCGCGCAGGAGTAATAATGACGTTTGAAATTTCATTATGACGTCAGTTTCTCGTTTTGTTTTTGTTCACAAATAGATTCCATATTTTGCGCTTGCCAAGAAAAAAAGACTCTTGCAAAAAATGGAAAAGTTCGATATTCGCCTGTTTTTAGTTTTACTTTTCTTTGGAACATCCTCCGCTGAAAGCGCTACCAGCGAAAAGGTACGTTATGGCTCTAAAAGTGATTACTCACTACTGAAGGAGGATTTAAAATGGTTGCCGCGAATTCAAGACAGACAATTTATCTGTCCGCCTATTCTTTAAGAGTTTTGAAAACTTCACTGTATTCTGAGCAGTGATGATTTTGCGATTATCTATGAAATATATGTTAGTTCTTTTAAAGGTAACCGTTTCGTTTTGATGTCATACGTTACGACAGTATGAACGTAAAGTGCAATTTGCTCGTAAAACCTGTTAACATTTTTCTCTCTTCCTAGAGCCAGTTACATACTTAGCGATAATCGCCATATCTGCTCAGTACAACGGTTGCGATTTTCGCCGATCGCCCTGATCGACGAGTAAAATCCGATATCTGTCATGTCAGATATCGGCGATTTTCGATGGCGATTAAATTTACCGCGATCGGCGGGTAAAATCACTAATTAAAATCGCTAGGTGTGTCACAGGCTTAAAGAACGAGAAAACAAGTAGGCGGAGGCATTATGCTTCATATGTGACATTCATTGAAAATAACGATAGAAATTGGTTACGAGAGGAAACACAATTAAAAGACATAGTTGAAGACATAGCAGATGTGATCTGAGAAATTCCCTCGCCAGCAGTTATTACAGAGAGCGCGAATAACACGGTCGTTTCCTTTCAATCACTAAAGGAGAGCAACGCATTGCTGGTCGAAGAGGCTCTTTCTCGTGAAGTGGTTAGATTCCTGACTTAGAGTGAAATGTGTCAGCTGTGTTGTCTTTTTTTAACTCGCTGTATGCCTGTCAAACCACAGGAACGAGTTAGGAATGGGGCGTGATAGAGAGACGGAACCGAACTGTTGCAACGTGCGACTAACGAGCGAGCGCGCGTTTTGAGCCTTTTTAAATTTGAAAACACATCGTGAGCATTTTATACGTGTGCGATTTTTGCGTCTGCGAGTTTTTTTTTTCACATTTTTAGCTCTTCTGAACTCCTTTTTTTTCGAGGTTTTATTCGTATTGGCCGTTTGGTGGTGTTTTTGCCTATTTTCTGAAGAGAGTTATCCGTCACCGCTTTCGAACAGGGTGCGTTGAACATAAAGACCCTATGAAGCCTTGCAGATTCCACTTAATTTCAGTCCTCTAACTAACGTAACAAGCCAATTATCATAACAAGCACTTTCTCTTATTTTACCTGCATACCGAGAAAAAATACTATTATTGAGAAGAGTTCCACAATTATTGAATTTCTAGCTGTCAGAGTCATATCATAATCTTCATTTTTTTTTTTAATAACTTTAGGAAGCAGAGTCATGCCCAAAAGCCGAGGTCGTAAGTCCGACCAATTACAGCATCTTTAACACAACAAACTGTAAGTAAACTGTAAAAGCTATTACTCAAACTGACCTTGGCAGTCCAATCTCATAAGATAATTTATTTGCAAGGTTTTTTCATTACCAAATTTATTCAATTGACGCTCTTTTTGCGTAAGATCGTGTGCCTTGTGGATCACTTTTTTTTTACCATATTTCATCGTCATTTGTGGCCTATTATTAAATTGATGCAAGAAAACTTGGGCTCTATTTGATAAGTTGATTATTTCCTCGCTTCAAGGGTCTTCCTTTGCAGTTTCCCTAGTTACCCTTTCTCCACAGGAATCATACTATTTCTTATGCGATTACGAAATTGTCTCGTAACGTAACCAACGTGCACGTGGTTTCTAACATAGGGTATGTCAACGGTTGTTAGCGCAGTCATTCCGACATGAAGTACTTTCCTTTATTACATCCATTTTGATATCATTAGTAATCCCTACAATCTGATTGGCTCTCGTTAGGGCGATTTATTCAAGACTCGCACCATTTTTTGCTCTAAATCGCATTCTTTCCCAGCCAATGAGAAATCTTTACTATAACAAAACACACTAATCGGATTTCAAGACTTGTTTAAAGAAACCAAATGAATAATATTGTAGGAAAATAAACGACAACTTTTGCAACTTTTTACCAGTCGGCTCAGTGCTGAATCAATAAGCTATTCTATACACCGAGAAAATCCTGTGTTTGAGCGACTGAATTTTTCGATTTTTCAAATGGATGTGGTAAATGAACTTTGTGTCATGCAATTTTAGTCTAAAATCATTCAGGTGATTTCAAATCAAACCGCGCTGCGCGCTCGTTCGATTTTAAAATCACTTGTATGATTCTGGACCAAATTGCTCTCCACTAAGTTCAATTATCATTATTTATCTTCCCGAGCTAGATCTGCAGTGCCTTGTTCGGACAAACGCGACGTAACAAAAATATTGATCCTGTGGTCAGGGCATTCTAATGACTTCTTCTTGTTTCCCTTTTCCTTTGCCTAGATTCCTGGAAAAGATTCCAGACCAAGTATAAACACTGGACTTGGCATGACACTGTGATTGTTATAATCATTTGTTGTTTCACCGATGGATGCACTTTGTCAATATACTACATCACCGGTTTCATTCGTCAAAAATACAAAATTCGTTTGGAGAGGAAATCTTTGGAAATTATTAGGTAATATTTCTCTAGCTTCTCTCGAAGGTTCCCTTCCGAGATCAGTCATATTAGGGGAGGCGAGGAGATTTTCTGATTCAGCTCATATCCGAGAAGAGTTTCTCTTCAGGAGCACTCTTTGGGGATTTGGAGTGGCCGCTAACAGTAACCTACCACAAAATGCTGTCACTCTTCGGGCTCAGGCTATTTGAATCAATTTCAGTATCTGAGTTACTAGGCACCTACCCCTCCCCTAACCCAACAATGCACAACTGATAACAAGTTAGGGTTAATGTCAGGTTAGGGGAAGGGTAGGTGCGAAGTTGCTCAGTTACTGTCATTGATCAAAAAATGATTCATGCCCATTTTTTCTACAAACTAAATGGACACTGTAATGCCCCGAAAATTTAAAACATGCACATTTTTCGTTCCACACGCTTCGCAAATTTATAATCCTATGTTTTGAATTGTTCAAACTGGATTTCTGTTCATGGTCTTGTTGAATTTCCCTTCCGTAGATTGCAGCGTAAAAATCGTGTATTTAAAACAGAGGATGAACAAGAGGAAGAACCGGAGAAAAAGCGTCAGTTATTAGAGGAAGCACCTAATTTAAAACCATGGCGACTAAAGCTGAAAAAGAAACTACGAGACGAACGATTCGTGATTATATCTTCTATTAGTAACCATGGAGAACAGAAAATGGAATAAATACCTTTCGATAAAACAAAGTGCGTGCTACAAATGATGATTTGTTTAGTTTTTTAATTTTGCTGAAACTGAAAGATGTCTGTGATACACGGTACACGTGTTCTCTTACTTGCTGTTTTTTGACAATAATCTAGGAGACAGTATGGTGAATTCCTCGACATACTATGCAGAACATTAACAGAATATACAGTGGTTGTACTAGAGGCCAATGATACTGTGATTCCAAGAAACCGAATTGAGCCGTCATCCCCTCTTGAGTCCTACTCACTTGATCCACCAAATCTAACAATCGTTCCTCCATGTTTGATGAGATGTATGCTCTCCCCAGACTCTTTAAGGCTAAGCTAACGCCAAACGAAATTTGCCCATCGAATCACCATATTACTCGTTCGTACGCTTCGCATAAAAACAACGAGTGATGTTTTCAGCTAACACACATGGTGGCGTTCCTTGCATTATCATTTAACAAATACATACTTCTCTTCCCCGATGTTTTATAAAACTATTTACATGTTGATTAAATTTGTTCAAAAGCGAGGAAGACATGGTGTTAAATATTTCCACGAATAATTATAGTGCAGGAGTCATCAAAGTCAGCTACAAGGGAATATTTCCATGTTTTTTCCACGGGTTTTCTAGTTTCTTAGTGGCAAGTACTTCCAAATCTCGGCAGATTCTTTTCCGTGTCATGCGAGGTTTAATGATGTCGTCCACAAATCCTGAAATAGAAATAATAAAGAAATTTGATATCACAGCTTTACTTTCATAGTATGCTAGTACTGCGTTACGTGTTCCTTCCCCATCCTTATGGCTTTTTACTGCCAAAGATTATGTCAGCTTCTGTAGCAAGAAACAATTATATTTGAAAAAACGAAGACAAAAAGATAAAGAAACAAAAGATTTTAGAGAGGAAAAGGATCAGAATGATCTGGAATTTGGCGCGCAATCCATAGGGTCATCGAGTTTTCCCTAAACTAGTCATGACGAACCATTCACGCTTCCTTTCTTAAAATTCCATAACATTTCTTCCCTGAGGCATGATTTTCGTTCGTTTCACTGTTACACAGGTGTAGGGGAGAAACAAAAACTGCTCAAGTTTTGCAATCAAATTAACTGAATTCACTCGATACATACATCAAAATCTAGATTAAATTTTTAAGAATAACATTCATAGGACAGTGCAAGCTTTACCTCTTGTTGCAGCCGGGAATGGATTAGCAAATCTGTCCACATACTCAGCTTCATATTTTTCTACGTAATTAATGTAAAGCACTTTAATCAATCATCAATTACAAGGGTGCACTGAACATCGCAGTATTTCACTGACACAAATCTTCATAAAATGCCATTTAAGACATTGGACTATAAGGTTGTACAGAAGTAAACAAAAGGCTTCGAACCAAAAAATTAAAGTATCAATAATGTATTTCTAGCTTTTGTATGACAGGTGTACAAGGAAGGGAGAATTTCTGTAAGTGCGACCGTTGGGCCTACATAGAAACGCCTACTTTCTTTCCCAGACCCCATCGTGCTCAAATTAACGTATCCCCCATCACCCCCTCCCCCTCCCCCTCCCCACGTCCCATTTGTCTACCGGCCAAGCAAGCTACCAAAAAATTACCAACTACAATATACACATAATTCAGGAACACTGACTTAGAGGGAGAGAAAAATGAACTTATGCCTAAATCTCATGTCCTAAACCTTACGATGACTGTTTGTGACCTTTTCCAGCTAAACATTTAAGCAAAGTGTTTCCGACTTAATTCCCAATTATGTACACGCGTTATGTTATATCACACAAGGAGACAGAGCTAGAAAAATGTGTGAGGAAACTCTTTCTACCGGACAAGAGAATTCAAGAATAATTTAAGTACTAAATGATGTAATGATGGTCATTAACCTGAGAAGTACTCACCGATATTTTCTTTGCCCCTGAATATGATTGACACAGCACCCTTAATGAGAGAGGTAAATATAACAGAACTTGTTAAAATGTTCTTTGTGAGGAACATATAGAAACTTTCAGTTTGGATCAACAAGTAATATAAGTTCTGATACAGTTCACGCTTTATCAAGCCCCCTTTCTCGATAAAGTCCCAGGTCTAGAGCAAAAGTGAGCGTCAACTACGCTTCCCTCTTAGCGAAAAGCCCTCTCCTTTCGCCTCCCCCCTGGAAAATAACCCTTAAGCAATATAAAATTATAATTTGTAAAGGCAAAGTAGTTTTTCACAGGAAAAAATTCTGTGTGAGCGAAAGCTTTTATTGGTTTCTTCAGTCTAATATCATAAAATAAGGCTGTTTTGTTGTTTTAGTTTTTTCTTAATCCAAAGAAATGCATTATGCACATGGTATTAATTAAATCTAGGTAGGGATTCGGAAAACAAAATATGAATAACATTTTGGCCCTAATTAAGCTTCTTTATAACCGCCACTCTCTAACAAGCCCCCTCTCTGATAAGCACCTCGTCAGGGAAGCCCTGAAAACTAGTGAACCCCTCTCCCTCTGGGGCGTACTAAACTGTTCCCTCTGAATACCATGGCAATCAGCATTGACGCCTAGATACCTTAGCTCCCATAACAGCTACTTCCGCTGTTGGCCAAGCATAGTTGAAATCACCCCGCAGATGTTTAGAGCTCATAACGTCGTATGCACCGCCATACGCCTAAAAAACAAGGAAACATGGCAATTTACCACTCGAACCCTTAAAAAAGAGACTTGATTTAATATCAGTACTTTCCGATTACATAAACAACGAAACACAAAATTTAGGAAATTAAGTGTGTCTTCGAGACTATTGGTCGAAACGATGCCGAAGCTAGGAGTATAAATACTCCCCTCTCTTGGATGGAATACCAGTCCATCGCAGTTGGTGCAGCTTCACCAAGCGATGTCAAAAAAACTTCTAGTACTTGCTACTTATTCCGCTTACTTTTCTGGTGATAACAGTGATTTTAGGTACAGTTGCTTCAGCATACGCATATAATAGCTTTGCTCCATGGCGAATAATACCTCCATACTCCTGATGTGTTCCTACAAAAGAAAATGACACTGATACTTAGAGCTGATACTCTCCCTATGAGGGAAATATTTTACAAGAATTTTGCCGATATGTTGAAAATGTTCAGCCGACGCGTTAGAAAAGTGTTGTCTGTGTGTGGGCCGTCATCTGGGTCATTCTTAGCCTAATGTGTTTTAATGAGTGGGTCTCCATGTTGGAAGTGGGTTGGCCCACGTTTTGGAAGCGTGTCGGCCAACAGGTTGGAAATGTGTCAGCCGACGCGTCAGCAGTAAACGGCCGACGATTGAGAGGACTGTCGGCCGACGCGTTCGAACGTCTTAAAAGTCGTTTCTCTACTACAATATTGCGATGTCATTGTAAGGAAAGCGAGCTAAGTTAAGAACAGGTTACAAGTTTGCGATTTTCCAAAACCGTACTGGCAGAGAATTGTTAGTGAGCCGTTGTCTTTACCAAGTAAAATTCCGTCCCTACACTTTTGACTAAGGGTCAGAAATTTGGTAACGGAGTTAGAGAACTAAGAAACACTCACAAACCTGGAAGAAATCCGGGAACATCTACAAACGTGATGATGGGAATGTTAAATGCATCACAGAAACGCACGAACCGCGCTCCCTTGACAGAAGCGTTGATGTCCAAACAACCTGAGATAGACCAGCAAATAAAAAGTAAACAAGACAATAATAATAATAATAATAATAAATTATTTGAGTCGTATAGTATGGTATAACGAACCTAGAGTCTACGATAAGCCCTTGATTGACAAAAGTTAACTGTACAAAGCAACGCTATGGTTTCCTTGCATAATCTGATCTTTAATTTAATTGGTGAGGACACACAAGATAAAATTGGCAAAACAAAATCTGAGATGTGCATGGTTTTCTAAGTTTGTCATTTCAAATGTTCTCGGAAATGATCATTGATTCTCACCAGCTGCTTCTGTAGGTTGATTACCAACAACTCCCACAGTGCGTCCATTCATTCGTCCAAAACCAACTACAATGTTTCTAGCATAATCAGGCGAGATCTCAAAAAATTCACCGTCATCTACAATCTGAGGAAAGAAGAGTGATATTCAATTCAGGGAAGTCTGATGTTGCTCTACCTCCGCATAACTTCGCTCTGCGATTGGTTTAAAAAATATGATACAATTTTGCATTAACGGAATGTCCAGTTGATAAAACACGGTGTATATTTAGAAAGGTTGTGAAGTATGCATGTCGCCCCTCTTCAAATGCTGTTTGTTGCCTTGACTTTACATTTTGCTGCCTGGCAGGATATCTTTTAGGATTGCGTATTCGTTCCATTTCGATAAAAGTCCAAGTGAACTAACGAAAGCGTTTCGCATGAGGCTTGCAGGCTCTGAGGTCACTGTGATAATCTCTCGTGTAAACAGATACCCACACATGCTGATATTGTTTAACGATAAAATTGGTTGTAATGAAAATACATAAAGTGTAGCATTTGAGATTTCCACTGTTTCGGTGTTGGGAATATAAAAGAAGAGGAAATATATTTCTTCGTATAGATCCAAAAGGAAGATTGTGTTGTTGACTAATTTCCACCTTCCCTCTGTGTTCAACGTAGAAAAACTTTACTTTTATCCCTGACTGCCTGTATGCTGTGTGTTTTGTTGTCATAACACTTGACAGAAAGGACTGGGACTGAAAAGAACAAGGGCGGTGGGATGGGAGGGAGAAATTTGACAGTGGAAGGCGAACAACCGCAGAACTCAAGTGCATTTTGTAATAAAATAATGTCAGTAATGCTCTAATCACAGCCACTCACCGGATAAATCACATCTAGTATGTCATAAGCCTTGGTGGAATCAAATGGTACAAGAGTATCCAAGTTGGGAATTATTCTGTCACTGGAGGAAAGAGAGCTGAACATGAATGACTGTAACTTTGCACCGAGATGTGATCCAACCCCGTATGAGCATGCAACACACTTTGGCTGCTAATGATATTTTCCTTTCATATGATTGGCTGTTGCAATTGCTATAGTTTAGATTTCAGAGCATAACCTCAGCCCTAAAACAAATCACCACTTGGTCATCAACTTACCATGGGTCGTCTGATTCACGGATTGGAGACGGGCTCTTGTTACTGAGAGGCAGGAAGTCAAAGAAATCTCTAATCCTACAGAGATATGGAATAGATCACGAATTTAAAGCCAAGATCAAAAGATTTTCCCAAAAACTTTATCATGATTTAAATACTTGTGTTCCTATTTCCCCTCTTCTTCCCATCAAGATGAGATCTCCCTCAGACAATGTGAGAGTTAAATGCCTTGCCCACAAACAAAATTCTTGACAAAAAGAGAAGCCTTGACTGCATGTGCTCCGTTCTGTTGCAAAGCATGCAGGAAGCTGCTAGAGCATGAAATAAGTGTTAGGTAGAAACTTGAGACATAGTCAAATGTTTCTCCCCACTTCTTGTAAAAAGTTTTGTTCACAGGTTTTAACTGCGATTGTTTTAAAGCAGTCACTGCTGCATCACCCACCATAAAAGAATAGTTAAAAATGGAAAGTGCTTCTATGATAAAAAATATTGAATAAAACATGGCTTTCTTCTTAATTTGTCAATAACATTTCCATTTACGCTTCTGTGAATGTCAAAATTACACCATTAGACCTGCACACAATGCTTTTTCCTAAAAGTACATATAATTTTTGTCAAATACTTACATGGCCAAAGCTTCCACATCATTTTCAAATGCCCCACAAGCAACTCCTGATAAAAAAATTTTTTCAAGTTGTTTGCTCAGGTTCATCTTTGCAGATCAGTTCAATTGCAAAATAGCTTGAAAAAAAAAATTCATTCAAGTTTTCAATCTACAATTATCTTCACCATAGTAAAAATCCTTCTTTCAATTTTTGTGTTTTTGTTTTCTTTTGTCAGAACAGAGTTTATCATTCCAACCATGTCATTGTATTTAAGTTTTATTCTATTTAACCCTTTAACTCTCAGAAATAATTAACATGTATCTTCTCTCTTCAAAACCCAGATGTTGTCTAGCAAGTAGGTAATGAGAATACTCAAGCTTATCAGGTAGAAGTTGTTACCTTGATCTAACAACAAATTCTCATGTTAACTAATTTACAAGGAAATGTGTAGCAGCTAGAGGGGAGAATTAACAATCAGATCTTGGGAGTTGAAGGGTTAAAGGGAATTCTCCAGAACACTAAAATTGGCTCAGACCATTCTGAACTAACTCCTTGAGTCCTCTTTGTATTCTTCAAACTGCAGCTTTTTAAAATTTGTCAGTCAGTGGAAGATTAATCTGCTCATGTCCTCTATACATTTGTACATTCACCCCATGAACCCTTGAAGAGACCAGCGTCTAATTTCTCTTTACAATATCAACCATGAATCACACATTAGGGTTATGAGAATAAAAGAAATGGTCACCAAACAAAGAAGCTCTTGATCAGTAAACAAATTTTCCATGTTAGCAACTTAGGAAATGTATAGAGAACAGTATGGAGAATATGCATACTGATGTTAGGGTGTAAAGGGTTAAATGAATAAAGGGGGTAAGTTTCTAAAGAAACTGTGGTGCTGCATTGGTGCGAAAGTTTAACAGGGTAATTTGGTACTATTAACTGAGTTGATAATGCAAATTAGCCACCGTTAAGAGTTCCAAAGCTGATGTTTTGAGCATTAGCCCCTTGTCAGAGCAAATGATGAAGGGCTAACACTCAATATGTCACCTTTGAAACTCTATACAATGGCCAATTTACGTGATCAACTCAGTTGATAACATTTAATTACCCTGTAAAGGGTTAAGCCAGATTTAATGCATGTGCTTGTCGCATCTTTACCTGATACAGAGGTGTGCGTTTTAGCCCCTCCTAGTTCCTCTTGAGTGACATCTTCTTGTGTGACAGTCTTGTTTCCAAAAGGAAAGCACAGAAAAGAATTGAAAAACATCAAAGGTTAGATCTTACAATCCTAGCAGCCCTTTCCTGTCCTAATTTATACTGAAGCCTTTCCCCTTAACATCCAGGTGTGACTAGCATCCAATTTCTCCTAACACATCACCCCTGAATGATACATTAGGTCATGAGAATAAAGGAAATGATCACGTTGTCAGCACCTAACAAATGTATAGAGCATCAGAACAGCATGGAGAATATGCAAAGGTTTAACAAGAAGGTACTTGATATATGGTCATGCTCCCTTATCTATTCCTCGAGCTCCAGGAGAGAATTAACAGTCAGATCTTCGGAGTTAAAGGGTTAAGATTTAAACTCACTATGAACCACCAAATTACCTTCACTACATCTGGTCCAGTAATGAACAGATATGATGTGTCCTGAAAAGTAGATGGAGGAATTTACAATATTGTCAGACAGATATTCAATATTTAAAATATCAAACAAATTACTTTGTGGTCTGTAAATTGAGAGCCAGAAAGCATACCACCCTCAAGAAAAAAAAATGTCACTTGTAGGAAAAACTGCAATTTTTTACAATTGCAAAAAAACATTAAATTTAAAGCCTGCAAAATTAAGTACTAGTAAGGCATTATATAACAAACATACCTTGACCATAAAAGTGAAATCAGTAATTGCTGGAGAATACACAGCACCTCCTGCACAGGGTCCCATAACAAGTGAGATCTGTGGAATAACCCCTGAGGCCATCACATTACGCTGGAAAATATCAGCATAACCAGCCAGTGATTCCACACCTTCCTGGATACGAGCACCACCCGAGTCATTCAAACCAATCACTGGTGCACCAACAAGCATGGCCTTGTCCATCACCTGTGTGAATAAGACAGTGACTTGGAAATATATTTTGTAATGTTTTGCTAATGATGATGAAGTATATTCATTGTCAGTGTATGATTCGTGTTAACTGTAGAAGCATTTTAGGCATGCTTGTAGGTATGATGAATCCCTAGGGGCTACTAGGCTATCTAAGATTCTGTAAGTTATGCAAGAACTACTCGAAGGCATCTCTTTCAACTTTGCTTTTGTGTTTATTCATCACTGTATTTTCTTTATGATGATGGAACGCTCGCTGTATCCTGCATCAATAAACGAGATACCCTCTCCTGATGTTATGTTACTTTGTGTTTATTATGATAAATTGCAAATATTTTATAATCATTTCATGTTGATTAGAACACAACTTGTGTCTTTGAATAGAAGGGTTCAGAAATGGAACAAATGTTGTACTAAAGAAATAAAAAACGTGCCGGGTTCATTGTTGAGTTATACAAGCATGCAGGAATTTTTAAGAACACAAGAAGAGTGCAGAGAAGCATGAGCTGAAGGCAAGTGCTTCTCACACTTCTTGTGTGTTCTTAGAAATTCCCAATGCTTCTATAACTCATCAATGCTCAAGGAAGAACTTTTTTTATTTCTTTTATAAAATGTACTGTAAATTGTGCGTGTTCATACTAATGATGTAGGCTACATGCACTGTATCTCAACAGTGCACTTGTGTGATGTAAGGCACATGCTTTATGGAAATATAATGAACCCGTTCTGACCAATCATGGCGCATGCATTTCTCTTAACATTTTATAGTGAAATTTCTTTGAGGACTTGAAGAGTTCTTGAAGTTTTCAAAAAAATTTTCAAAACTTGAATTTTTTTAAGAACTTGAGCAGTCTTATTGTATATGTAAGGGTAGCCCTTGGAAGGATTGATGATGATGGTGGTGATTAATGTTTAGTTAACTTGAGTGGCACTCATCAAGAGAGTCACATGGAGAGTTGTTGTCAGTCAAGTGTTGTTATAAAGGCAAATTTGTGTTAATTGATTGCTCTGTTTAGCCATGATGTCATTGGCTGTAAGACTCAAGTGATGTAAGTCAGTCATGATCATTAAATTCAATCTGTCTGTAATTTTACATTGTTGTGTTTGGTGTAAATGTTGTTAAAAAAAGTTGTTGTATGGTGCAGCAGTTTCTGGCAACTGTTGAGGGGAATCTGTTGTAACATAAACTGAAGCTATAATGTTTTACACTCTGATAATGACTTCTACTTACAAGGTTGTCAAAACAGTAGTCACCACTACCAACAACAGTCCCTCTTAGGACAACTCCCAATTGGACAAACACCATATGTCATGAAATGTCACCCCTAGGTTCAAATCATTTATTATAATAAATCCTTTGTGAAAGTGAATACTTGAAATAAAAGCCTCTAAATGGAAACTGCAAAGGAAATGTATACTAGTAACAAAATGAGGATCGTCTAGTTGAAGGTTCATTTCAAGTCAAATGATGTCATGTCCTACCTTGCAGATTTTTTTGGCATGAGCACTTGACAAGCTACCACCAAATACAGTGAAATCCTGAAACCCAACTACACCATATTAGACAAAACCATAATTTAAAATCATATCTATGCAATTTTACCTTTTCAATCCCAAGATTTTATAAGTAATTCTCCTTGCTATCTGTCATACAATTCATATGATATTAGTTTGGAGAATTTGGTGTTGGATCATCAGATAATCCTCTAATTAATTTTCCTCTTCACTTTCATCACTTGTCAGCCAGGTGTTGAATTTTAATTTTGTAAGGAGAAATTCTGTCTTGATCAAGCATAGAATTTTAAAAGGGAAGAAAAAAGTACATAACTCAAGTTTAAACAAAATTCAGAAACTTTTTGCCAATGATGAACTGTGTATTCTGAAAAACCACACATTCAAAATATAACAAATATTATTCTCAATCCCTTCCTTCTTGTCTGGCCAATCTAAGGCAATGTTTTTTTAATCAAAAAAAATTCTGAAAGTGAATTATGACCTGAAAAAATTGTTACCTGACTAAAGATAAAGCAAACGCGTCCATTAATTGTTCCTTGTCCAGTAACTACACTGTCACCAGTAAACTAAAAATACATGTAAATATCAACATTAAAGTTACGCAATGAAAACACTCATTTTCTCTCAGTTCCTGTCCTACCTGACCAACATTAATGCTAAAAAGTAGGAAAAGATTCTGGTTTACTAGCAAATGTGTAGCAACAACAACTGAAGAGGGGAGAATTAATAATCAGATCTTCGAAATTAAAAGGTGAACTTTGATGGATAAATTTGGCTTACAATAACTAGAACCTTTCCCAATTTCCCTTGGGTTAAATTATGGACAGTCAAATATATCTCACAAAAAGGCAACTGAAAACTAACCTTTTGATTTTCCATTCCAAATTCAGTGCAGTTGTGTTCCATAAACATGTCATATTCAACAAATGATTCTGGGTCACACAACAGCTTGACTCTTTCTCTTGCAGTTAGTTTTCCCTAAAAAAGAGGCAAAGTTCTCTGATTAACCCTTTAACTCCCAGAAGTGATTAACATTTCACTTCTCCCTAAAATATCCATACAGTTTCCAGTAAACAGGTAATGAGAATACTCAAACTTATCAGGTAGAAGTTTTTACCTAGATCAAACACCAAATTCTTGTAACTTATTTACAAGGATATATGTAGCATTTAGAGGGGAGAATTAACAATCAGATCTTGGAAGTTAGAGGGTTAAACCTATACTAACCTCTCCCAGGATACAGGAAAAGAGGTTCCTTTTTATAAGGGGCAGGACATGTCTCAGGAATAGATATCTGTGACAAAGCTTCAGTGATCCTTCATCTTATATGTCAAAAAACAGGAGAGCCACTTAATACTATGGCTGGCTCTGTGACTGAGTGAGGTGGAGGCAATCCTGATTTTTATCGGCTCAGTGAGACTGTCTTAGAAAGACATATTACTATCTTCAGTGCAGAATTGAACACCCTGCTTTGTCCTTACAAATTAGTGAAATGTCATGAAAATTCTTTTTGAAGAGATAAATTCTTAAGTTAACAAGCTTGTTTAGTTGAGAAAGTTTGCTTCAGTCTCTTTAATGACCTTTTATGTGCCTCAACTTTCTCCTAACAGGACTGTTATCCTCCAACATATATGGTTGGGAGAATTTAACCAGAAGGGGTAGAACGATCAGTTTATGAATGACACATCAATTAAAAGGCAAGAACAAAGACGAGATTCACCTGCTATTTCGCCAGAAAAGACACCAAATTCAAGAAATGTTTACTTTGGGGAGGTGGGAGGGGAGGGTGGCTAGCTAGAAAGAAAATTTATGAAAGAGTAGCGTTCCCTCTTTAATTCATCAAAAAAATCCACTTTTTCTGAACTCGATCTTATCAAAACCAAAATCAGCAGACAGACTGAGAGAAAGTAGCTTACTTTACGATGTTGAGCGTCAATCCTCTTCTGTCCCCCACCAACAATGGCCTCTTCCTTTTTCTCTCCGATCCTCTGTAGAACGCTTCCAGAACAAGCTCGAATAAAAACAGCATTTTTCTTAAAATGGACTCCACTTGTACCTGACGTTTTGCTGATAAACCCCGCAGACACGGGGAAAAAAGATTTCAGCAATCCACCAGCCCTTGAGGCCGTGAACATAGCCATGTTTCACGACAGAATGCCCGATCTGTTGTTCTCAACTGACTAGGGTAGGGTGAGAATGCTTGCTTATGTAAGAAAAAAAAATTCAGCCCCACTTTAGGCTCTCCAGTTTCGAAAGCTGTTGTCTTTTTAAATAAATTCAATACCTGAAGTAAAATTTTTTCGACTAGACTAGTCAATTTTTCTCATTTTTTAAAGAAAATAATCATAAATTCAAAAATTATTACATTCTGAGGCACCCCTCTCTTACTAAAATCGACGCACGTGCGGCTGAACAGGAAGGGGGCATGCTGAAATCTGGCAGATACCACTGAACAATAAAACTGCGGCTCAATTCTAAAAATTAAAAATACAATCGAACGAGTTAACTGGGAATCATTGTACTAACAGTTTGCGTGGAAAGATCGTTCGAACGGTTACGGGCTCCGTTCAAAAGAGCGGAATGAACGCCACAACGCTACATGTTGAAGCGTGCAAATGCATGTTGTCACTTGAAAATGACAACCAAGCTGTTTGGGATCAGATGTTCCATTTGCTACCGAAGCTTCGCCAAGCCCTTTCATGTCGAGTGTGCCGCGGTTTATTGATCGACCCGTACGGATCTCACAGCTGTGAGCACCATGTCTGCAAAGGATGTCTACGGAAAAAACGGGCTTTGATACCTGGATGTCGGTGGTGTACAAACTTAGAAAAGCTAACGGAAGATAAACAGGCAAGAATTCTCTTAGCTTGTTATCAAAAGCTTTGCGAATACGTCGCTCAAAAGGCGGTTGGTGGACAATTACTTGCCACGCAAAATGGCGAGTATAACAAGACTTTAGCGATCATTAAAGAGGCGGTGACAAGTCCGATTTCACTCGCACACTTTCAGAATCAACAGCAACAAGCACCGGTACCCGCAAACACCACAGATTCAAATTCCCAAATTTCCCCTTCTACGAGCGGGAATTTGAACATGGCGACCGAGTCACGTGTCACACCAGTCAAACTTCCGCCGGAAATAGAACTGCTCCCTCCAAAACGAGTTACTAAGTGGTTGTCTTCTCCGACAGGAAGTGACAGTCAGAAAGAAAAGAAAAGAAAGAGAAAACCTTTCAAAGGAAGTTATTACAATTATGGGAAAAAGAAAAAAACTGTCAGGCTCAGTGCAAATGCAACAAATTCTTTTTATAATTTAGGGAGTGAGAAAAATATTTCTACAGATTTTGCTTCTCTGGATTTTAAAACTGGAGACTGTCCACAAAAAGTTATTATGGGAGAAGAGGAAAGTGAAGAGATTCAAGTTGTTGATAATGTTGATCCTGAACCGAAGCCTAAGATTGAACAAAAACAAACTGTTGTGGTGACTCCTCCTGGAAAACACAGAAAGAACAAAGGGAAGGTGAAGAGGTGTTCTTGTGGTATGTCATCCAAGCTTCAAAGCCCAAGGTGTGTTACCACGCGCTGCCCTTGCTTCAGTGATGAAGGATCATGTGAACTCTGCCCTTGTTTAAATTGTGGTAATCCCTTTAACAACAACAATAATAACAACAAAATGCAGCCAGATGGAAAATATCCATTGAAGTGTGTAGATGAAAAGAGCATGCTGACATCTGTAGAATGATTGATCATTATAGGATTTAGAGAAGGATTATCATGCATTTAATGAGGATAAGAAATTGAACCAAAACACCAAGTTTAACTTTTATCATTACAGTCTTAGTGTAGATATGTTAAATGTCTTTAAACCAAGTTAGTTTTAGGACCTGTAATGGAAGCTGAAAATCAAAACCACTTCTTATGGCATTATGCAGATTTTAATTGGTTTGTTTTAACCCTTTAACTCCCAAGATCTCATTAGTAATTCTCCTTACTGTCTGCTATATAATTCTTGTGATGTTAGCTTGGAGAATTTGGTATTGGATCAAGTAATAACCCCCTAATTTAAAAGATTTTTCTTAATTCTCATCACTTGTCTGCTTGATATTGTATTGATATTGTAAGGAGAAATTCTGACTTGGTCACTCATGGGAGTTAAAGGGTTAACCTAATGTTAAGAAAATGTAATTTTTGACTTAGGCTTCCGAAGGTGGGAAGTAACCTCAGAGAAAATATGATTTTAATTTTGAAGAACATTAAAAAGCTATGTTAAACCTCTGTTAAACAAACATCTGAAAAGATAAACGATCAGCATTGACTCAAATTCTTTTTTTTTTCCTATTTGCCTGAAGGATGCCTTCTCTTGGGTTGGTTTTGGATTTCAGCAACCATTTTGTTGAAGTGTTTTGACTCTTAGAGCCTATTGCCATGTAACCTCTTACTGTAGTTCAATTATTTTATATAGCTGAATGGTGTTATTCCGATGTAACTTCAGATTCTCCTCACTGCCATATTAGAAAATTTATAGCAGATACGGAGGAGAATATGGAATCATTCTTGTGGAGTTACATGGCTGGAATAAATACATGCTTTCTAGCTAAATAGTGTTTCTAATTTTATAAGTTATTTCTGTGCAGTGGTGACTTCTTACAAATATGGAACAGATTACCATTTTAAATAGATGTAACTCTATAGATATTTATTTATTATCATTCAAATGTTTGTTATTTACTTTAACCAACCTGTACTATATATCAGTGTCAATATGACAGAACTCATAGGCAAGCTCTTTTTGCAAGGCTGTAATCTTGTTTGTGCAGTTTAAAAATGAATCGCTTCCCTTTGTGTTGAATAATGTAGCTTTTTGTGGTTAAGTGTCAGTCTGCAATCATACTGTTATGAAGTTATGTTCTTCAACCCTTTAACTTCCAGAGGTGATTAACATGTAAGTTCTCATTAAAGTATCCACACATTATCCAGCAAACAAGTAGTGAGATTACTCAAACTTATCAGGTGCAAGATTTTATCTTGATTGCACACCAAATTCTTATAACCCATTTACAAGGAAATGTTTGGCAGCTAGAGGAGAGGATTAACAATCAGATCTCGGGAGTTGAAGGGTTGATAGTTTGACTATGAGTAGTCCTTCCTTTTCAATGAAGTTTGGCAGGCAAGTCCAAAAAAATCAGTGAAAAATCTTTAAAAAATTGATGTTTGCATGCCATGCGAAACTCTGGGAATTGAGGTGCAGGAAAAGAGGTACACTTCATGCGCCTTAACCCCAGAGTTTTTCAAGGCCAGGTTGCATGGATTTTTTTGACTTGTGTAAAAGACTTCAGTAAATAGGAAGGAATCCTTGTAGTTTATTTAATAGTGTTTAGATACCATATATGGCAAAGGTTAAGAAATTGTTAGAGCTGACCTCCGTTAGAGCAATAAAGATTGCTACTGGAGAAATTTTTAGTATTTTAGATTTAGTGTTTTGTCAACATTTCTTCAAAAAGAAATTGTCCCTGAGTTTCATTTTTTATTTTGTTAGATTTTGCTTTTTGCAGCTTGGAAGCATATTTAGACTCTTCTAATATGTGTTTTCATGGGAAATGGAAATTGGGTCAAGACACTTGGTTCTGCTTATGATAACAAAGGTTAGCCATTGTGTAAGGAAAGGGTGTCCTAAACTATCTTGATTTTAGGCTGAATCTTGAATCTGAACATTTTTTTTTTGTGAACTGTGTCAACTGTGTCAAAAGATATCAGTGGAAGGACACATCCAATAAAAACAACCTTGCTAAGAATACAAGCCAACTGCTTGCTAAAACTACAGTTGGGTTAGACCTCGTGTAATTAAACAGCCCATGGAGTTTGAGTTTCCTGATAATAAATGACTGTAATATTTCCTTTGAAGGTGATGGCTTTAAGTTTGAGTTCTTGAAGCACCACAAAAAGAAAAACATTTATATAAAACAATAGATCTGTTCAGTTATCAGCTAGAGTGTTGTCATGACGTTTGAAATATCCAGGTCGGCAAAGCCCCTCTAATATTTCAAATATATAATCAAACTTCTTTTCACCCATGCTGCTAAGTTTGCCATTTTAGAAAAGTAAAAAGGGAAATTGAATGATGATTCTTGCATTTTGTTTCCCTTGCGCTGTGTAGTCTCTCTCTGTGTCCTCATTAACTTTTGGCCAGCAACTTACCTATGCCTACTAGCCTGATAGTGGAGGAAAATCTTTCCTTTCTTCTTTCTTTTTCTTTAAGCAGAAGGAAGTTGTTTTTATCAAGATTATGAATTAGATCTTACTTTATAGATCCAGAGGGGGGTAATTTCCCTTTTGCCCTTCTGTTGGAGGCTATCACGAGACTCGTACCCAGACCCTCAATTTCAGTTACACTACACAGTAGATTAGACTACTCTTAAGTTCGTGATATTAGGAGGAGAACGTGGGTTTGGAAGCGATATGAGAGAACAGAAACGACAGCGTGGGGAGCGGGATGAAAAATGGAAAACGTGAGCATTTAATTAAATAAATGAAGGGGTAAGTTTCTAAAGAAACTGTGGTGCTGCGTCGGTGGGAGAGTATAGCAGGTAATTTAGTGTTAACAACTGGGTTGAAAACGTAAATTAGCCACCGTAAAGAGTAAAAAAGCTGACGTTTCGAGCGTTAGCCCTTCGCTCTGACGAAGGGCTAACGCTCGAAACGTCAGCTTTTTTACTCTTTACGGTGGCTAATTTACGTTTTCAACCCAGTTGTTAACACTAAATTACCATTTAAATAGTCATCAATCTACTGCGTCAGGAGCAACGGGCTTCAATGAGAGAGAAAACGCGAAAGGAGAAAAAAATAGATAGGACAAAAAACCAACCTTATATTTTTGTTTAGGAAAAAAGCTTTGAGTGGAGGGGCTGGTTTGTCTATGGAGGAGGGGGTGGGTGCGGGGGTGGTGAATGGCAAAAAGAAAGCACAGCACAGAGGCGTTTGCGAGAGAGACTGGTAATAACTACGTTGATTTTTCCAACGACCGCTGATCAATATTCTGTTTGTTCATTATCAACCGCGCTTATTCGATTTTTCGATTTTTTCCTGCTTAGAAATGTGGAAAATATGGCGTAAAGTCCGACAAACGAGCACTGTTACCTTCTCCTCTGAGTACTTTGCTATAATTTCAAGACAAAGCTGGTCTTAGGCAAGCTGAATCTTCATAGGTGTGATTTTAAATTGTTTGTGTAAGGTAATTTCAAGACGTTTGTAATCTACAACTTGGTTAACGACATTTCAACACGGAAATTTATACATTCTTGTGGTTTACTTTGTGGACAATAACTGGACTTTGAAATAGGTATTTAAAATCGTTGTTTCGAATTTCTCAGCGGACTCATACGACGATGGAAGGAAGTGATCTATTTTGATAAATGTCGAGTTGACAGTTTGCATTTATCGAAGTAATTTTGGCCACCAGTACATGGCGCATCTCTCCCCGATTCTGAAAGTGAAAGTCGACGAACTGTTTCTAAGATGGCTGTCTATGCCCGAAACGCAACGGGTTCTTAGAAATGATTTGAACAAGTTAATCCAAGGCCGACCTCTGTCGCCAAGGCAATTGTCAAGTCCTGGTTCGGCAAATGCAATAGGCGGTGCTTCCAGGCCCATTTCGCCCCCGGCTCCGCCAACCAGCTCTCCGAATCAATTATTGCGGTCACCGCGAAGCCCTCGAGAACGATCCTTTCGAAGACCAGGGTCTAAATCGCCTCCGCGTTCTCCTAGGTTAGAGAACAATGAAGGAACGAAGTATCCGATGAAGGATAAACATTTGATTTTGAATAATGTGAGAATCTTCCAAGGGTGCGCTGCACACTTGCCGCAGTTTCATTTCCCGCTTGGAAAGCCAGAAGATTCTACATCATGTGAAATAACGTTGTCCAAGGTCGCTCAGATATTCAAACTGTACAAAAGCGGTATTCCAAAAGAAGAGTTTGGACCAGTGGCAAAGGTATGTTAACTTTCTTGTGTGTTTATTTCTACTTTCTTTAGTTTAGTTCAAGATGAAACTCGAAACCGAGTTTTTGTAGCGTGACTATTGTTTACGAGTTGTCCGTCAGCGTTTACAGTTGAAACGAAGAAGCCAGTCTGACCTCTAAAAAAGACACGATACTTGCGCACGCACGATGAAAAATTCAACGATTTGTACTAAGGCTGGTCTTTCTGTTGTGTTTCTTTCATACTGATGATCTGAGAAACTTCCCAGATACAAAGAAGAGTTGGATTTCGATGAATGCCGCCTTCTCGGAGACTTATGCGTGAACGCAGTCAGGCGTTGTTGTTTTTATGCATCAGGGTCACGTTCATTCAGATTATTCAAATCTACAGTGAAAGAGACACTTTCCCTAACGTTTGCCAAAGAAAACAAATTTAATGAATGACGGAAATGGTTTAAGATTATTCAAACAATCATTTAAGTTTGTCTTGAAAGTTTGCTTGTCTACGCGAATAGCCTGATCGGCAAACTGTGAGACAATCTCTTGAACTCGTCCAACAACCAATATGTCACTTTGAGGAAGTAGATACTTGAAAAATGAAGGTAGCTGAAAGTGTTTATTTTAGTATTTACCATGTTGTCAGGCCTGTTTGTCTAGTTCAATGTCCCAGCGTGTTTTGAAGTAGTCGAAAAACTCGCGTGGTCTTGTATTGTTACGCAACTTTCGGTTTCGAAGCATGTTATATCATTCTCGTTGTTCTCGCGCAGTGGTGTCGATCAAGCTTCAGTCTTTCATTATGGGAAAGGTCAAGATAAATTTTTTTTAAACTGAACAGAAGAACACTCTTCTTAAATTCAAACCATTTTATTTCTAACGACTACTTTGAAGAACCGTTAGCTTGATAGAAAACTTACCTTCGCGTAGTTTCATTCAGATAGGAAAAGGTTGTTATCTCGCTTATTCGAGCAAAGTTCGAGTTATCGAACGATCTATTTTTAGGTCATTGTTTATATTTTAGACAACTTTTCTTGCAAGCTGGAGTTCACATGATCTTGCATCTTGAATATGTTTTGACAGACGCGAATTAGTTATGATGGAAGTCAGAAAAAGCGCGTAGGAGAGCTCTTCAAAAAGTTATATCTTCAGGCTTCTGTTGAAACGAAAGCCGAAAGTTAAGGGACATATTTCCATACTACAGAACTTTCCAGTGTGCTCTAAGCGTAACTCTGTTTAATATTGATACCCTAAAACAGGTGAAGAGTAGAAATGATGCAAAATAATATGTAATTTTATCATTTTTGAAACTTTCTTACGCTTGATCTGAGGGCTTGTTTGAAAGTTTGATAAAGGACTGAGAGGGATTTATATGTCTCATTTTACATCGAAACAATGACGCTTTTTGACAGTTAAATTCGTTTTCCCATGTTTTTTGTTTCAATACAGAGAAAAATAAATCCTCTACATTTTACATTTCTACTCGTAGTTTACAATCTACTTAAAATTGCGTAATATGTTTGATTATTTGCTAAGGTAAGATGTTGTGCCGTTATCGTTGAGTACTAAAGATTATGTGTTTACCCTTGTTGCAATGATGGTTTTACAGTTTGCTAGAATTTGGCAAATGGCCATCATATCATATCACTAAATTATATCATGATATGGGTTAAGGTCTGATGTGAGTGACTTGAGGTACCACGTAGAGAAATTAGCATTTTTATTACAAGTGAAATAGCATGCAAATTATTTGCAGTATCTTTATGAAAGTTTTATTTCTCAAAGCTTAATTAACACAGATTTTTGACATTGTGGTTTAAATACTTCAGAAGCTATAATTTTGACCATTTAGCAGAATGGGAGTTTAATCTTTTATATTGAGGCAATTTACAAGATAAGTTTATTTGATGATGCTTTTAATTAACAAATTTTGTTTTTCATTTCAAGGTGATCTGCACAAGTTTCACTTGAAAAACTGTCAGTGATTTGCAATTTAGCACCTCATCATTTTCCAATAAATTTTCAACTTCAAAGTAGTGCTTTTGAGCAAGGTTTTTGTACCAAGATACTTATCTCAAAAAGTAAGGAAAAACTAAAAAATCCAGACAAATTTTTAGTTACAAATGTGCAGATCATGTTCTGATGAAAAACAAAAGGTGGTGATTAAACTTATTTTATAAAATGTTTCGACATGAAAGTCAATAAGCTCCATTCTGTTAAATGGTCAACATTTTAAAAGGAAATAAAATATTCAAGATGAGTATATTTGCCTTGAGAAAATTTATATTTCTCTCAGGGAAAGTGCACATAATTTGCATGCTGTTTCAATTTAATCATAGCCATCACAATTTTCTCAAATTTGATTGGTGCACTAACTGCTTTATTTTTCAGCAATTATTTTGCATATTTTGATTGCACAGTTGGTTGTAATCAGACAGTTGAAGCAGCCAATCATACTTAACCTGCCTGGCTAAATCCACCCATCACAAAATTATACAATAACCATAGCAACACCCAATTGTCCTAAGTAAAAGTGGGGAATTTCCAAAATGGAGAAATTTTTAACTGAAGACATTGTCTCCATTAGAGATATTTGTTCTACAAGTTTTTTTTTCTTTTTTTCGGAAATTGTAATGGTTATGATTAATTGGTAACAGGACTTAGTGTCATCCAATTCTGTCTGTATGCATATTTGTGACTGACTTTGTGGTTGTCCAATTTTTTGCCGATAATCACTCGTATGTCAAGGAAAATTTGTTTGACAGTCAAGAGCTTCTTTGGTTGGTGATCATTTCCTTTATTCTTGGGACCTTAGTTATAGATCTTAGGAGTAGAAGGGTTTAGATTAACTTTTCTGGTTACGGTTATTTGATATCTTTCAGGCTTGTGGTTTACCACTTTACTGGCGCGAACCTCTGTTTTTTGCAGCTGGAGGACATAAACATGGCTATGTAACTTTACCCATGTTTAATGCTATGTGGAAAAGGTACTTACCATATGAAAAATACTTAGTTTTAGTCTGTGGTATTTCTTTAGTAATATGCAACACAAGTGTAAAGTGCTTTCGGCATGTACTGATTGGTTGGTTATGGACGCGAATAGCAAGTATTATTCATCTCTGAGAAGCTGGTGAGACAAAATTGCACATCAAGAATTTAATTTCTGACCATTTTTTGATATATCAAAAAAAATATACTTATTTTTGTTATATATGTTGTACGGGCACAATACTAATTAATGACAATAATTAATGACCTTGGTGTTGGTGAATTTGGGGAATATTTACTTTGTCCCTTCGCAGCTTGGTAGATATACACCACTATTCCCTTACAATTCAGTAAATAGTTACTAAATATTGTTTAAACTGTAAATTCATTGTATTTAGATCAAAACCTTTGGCAAGAAGTAAGAACCATGATTATTAAAAGCCTTGTAGTCATAGTCATGTTTCTTCCCAAGAATGATTCTATATTAAAACTGGGATTTGATTCTTACAGTCCCAACTATAGGTTTTGTGGCATGTATTGGGTGAAAGCTATTTGGAATGAATACTTGAATGAACATTTAACCATTCCATTTTTTTTTTCACAGTTTAACATCTAATTGCCATGATGATGCATCAAGATTTGTGCGACTTCTGAGTGCTAAAAACTCTCAAAATTACCTTGTTTCAGAAGACTTTATTCCCCTTCTGCAGGTAATATGCACATCAGCATAACTGTTCCATGCATGTTATAGTATCTCTCAGTTAGTATGTGCACTATGATTGGTCAATTAGCAGGCCATATTTCACCGTACAGCCTGCTTAACTCAAACATTTGTGTGGAATGAAGTCTTTCCTCTCTATTTGGACCCAGAGATATGACAAATATCTCATTAACCTTGCTTTGCATGTGGGCCATAAATCCAAGCAGAAAAAAAACAAAGTCCTTATTGAGTTTTGGCCAGCTAGATAAGAGGTGTATTATTGAATTACAGGATCATGTGTACTATAGGTGGCCTCAGTCGCCATATCGACAGTCGACTGACTATCGGTTGATAGTCGACCGATAGATCAGGCGACAGTGGACCGATATATCAGCCGACAGTCCACCGATAAATGTGCACATATGGGCTGATGCATCAGCCGACAGTCGGTCAATATATCGGTCGACTATCAGTCGACTATCGACCAATAGTCGGTCGATTGTCGACTGATAGTCGACCGATGGTCGACCGATAAATGTGTACATATTGGGTGATGCATTGGTCGACTGTTGGTTGACTGTCGGTCAACTGTTGGTCAACTGTCGACCAATAGTCGGTCGATTGCTGACCGATAGTTGACCGATATATCAGTCGATTGTCAGCCTATATGTCAACCGAGGCCACCTATAGTACACATGATCCAAATTACATATAATGAAAACAGATTGTTTTTTTAAGTATAATTTTATTATACCCTGTTATATGGTTGACTTTCTAAGAAGGTGACTTAACCACATACTGTGAATTTGAAACTTGAAAGACCTAAGCTTAAAACCTTCACAACCAATCCACTGCAAAAGTTCCTGCCATTTAGTTGCTCTCTTTGACTTGTCTTGTGCACTCAGCATTTTCAGAGGTCACCATTTGGTGGTCAATATTCATACAGTTGTGACCCAATGTGAAATTTCAGTAACCAGAAAAAAAAGAGTTTATTTAGGAATCAGCAGTGGATATTTTTTATATTTTTCCATTAGGACATTGTGGAAACACATCCTGGTTTGGAGTTTCTACGTGATGCTCCTGATTTTCACTCCAGATACATCCATACTGTAAGTATGTTTAGATTGGCTTGAAATATAAGCTTATATGCTTATGGAAAAAAAAAATTTAATATTAAGGCTCTTTTAGAAGCCACCAAACTTGCAAAAGCAAAAATCAATTTTAACCCTAGTTCATTTGAGTGAAGGTCAGTTGTTAGTTTTATTAGCAACTACATTAGGCTTCTGGCTAGCTCAAAACTGCCTCCCAGTTAGCTCAATTGGTTAGAGGGCCAGACTGTTGTGCAGGAGGTTGAGGGTTTGAGCCCTGGTCGGACCAACACTCAAGGTCTAAATATAACCAAGGACTTTTCTACAATATCAAGAAATGGATAGACATTCTAGTCTTCTCTGATAAGAACGAATAAACCGTAGGTCCCTTCTCCTGCATTTATTAATAATTTGGTTCGGCAGGGGACATTAAAGAACCCACTCATGAGATTACTGTGATGGAGTCTGGCCTGAAAAGTATAGTGTAAAATAGATAGCAGGTCTACATCAGTAACAGCTGCCATTTATTAAACCTGCTTTACTAAATAAAGGATGTATGTATGTATGATGTAGGTGCTTACATATTTTTGATGAATAGCAATTTTCTGGCAAATTTGTGGCACGTTTTCCAAATTTTTTGGCAAATAAGTTGTATTCCTGATTTGTAACGAACATTCTTGGAAAGAAAGTGCAGCCTATAAACCAGCATTAACAGTATTGTGATTTAACTGTTTGTTGATCAGCTCTATGAGATTTTCATCTGCGCTGAATAAGAGTGAAAAAATTCCAAAAGTTTGCCTTCCTCTGACTCCTAACACATTCCTCAGGTCCTAAATTATGTTTTTAGGCAGTACTAACTGGCCTTTGCTGAATCATTTCGTTTCATTTTCCAGGTGGAAAAATTTAGTAGCCAATAAATTTTTCCTTTTTAATTTTCATCACATAGCAAAGTATTAAAAAGCAAGTTTTAAAGATGCCTTTTGGCTTAAAATGTCTAATTATTCCTACACATAAACAATGACCAGTTATGTGTAAAATGCACAATTTATTTTGTGAGTGCTGGTTTACGAGAAGACCTTTGGCAAGACTTGAAGGCAGTCACTGGCTGCCAACAGTTAATTTCAGTTGCTTTGGTGACCTGCTGGTTGTGACCAATTTACTAATCCTCTGTGTTTAGAATTTTCTCAGAAACAATGAGTCTGAGGACAAGCATGATGTTTATTTGACTGTTAATTTTTTTTGTTCGTTTCAGGTTATAGCTAGAATATTTTATTGTGTAAATAGTTCATGGACAGGACGCATTACAGTTCCAGAACTGAGGAATAGCAATTTTTTAGAAGTAAGTTACACTCAAGATGTTGTGTTTTGGTTGGCATGTCTACGAGTTTGAGTGTTAACCCTTTAACTTACGTGGGTGACTAAGACAGAATTTCTTCTTTCATTATCAATACAATATCAAGCGGGCGAGTGAGGAGAATAATGAAATATACCAATCAAGAGATTATTGATTGATCCAATATCAAATTCTCCAGGCTAATATTATGAGATTTATGAGACAGACAGGAAGGAGAATTACTACTGGTAATGAGGTCTTGGGTTTGAGATGGTCAAGTTGAAGAAGACATTTGTTACAAACAGATGAACATTTCTTTGATACACAACAGAGAAAATCTGATTGCCTATTTTTTTCTACACCAGGTTTTAGCCCGACTTGAAGAAGAAGAGGACATTAATGAGGTACATAAACTTTGTAAAATATTTTGGAAAGTAGCAGACATGAGACTTTACTTTGTATAGAAATAGTTGAAAAACAGTCTAGTAATTCTGGATACAGAATTTTTCATTTCGGAAGGAGACATCACCTGAATATTTTTAACTAACAGTGATCAAAGTTTCTCCATGTAGCCCATTTGTAGTTGACTTTTTGTGATTCTGTACTTCTTTCACCATTTGCACTTGTTTTGAAGAAACAAGACTACAAAAAAAAAAAAGAACAAACAAAAACCAAAAAAACACTTTTAACTATGTTCTCATCCATTCAACCCATGTATCAAAAAAAACATTTTTTCCTTACCAGTAAAACCATGGCTTATACTATTTTGCGAAATGAAACGAGACAAAACGAAACCAGGTGAGATAGAACAAAACTAAAGGAATAATTCAGATATATTTTCTAATAAGGTAAAGATATCTTTCACAAGAATTTTGGAGTAATCGTTCATTAACAAGAAGGATTTTTATTCATTTCGCAAAATAGTAATTTAAGAAGAGTTACTATTTTGCAAAATGGACAATTTTTGCCCTGCAGTGACAACGTGACCTCTTTCATGTCACAAAAATACATTTAAACATTACAAATTAGTATTATACTAATTTGTAATGTTTAAATGTATTTTTGTGACATGAAAGAGGTCACGTTGTCACTGCAGGGCAAAAATAGTCCATTTCGCAAAATAGTAACTCTCCTAAATTTACTATTTTGCGAAATAGGTTTTAATACGGTTCAAGAAATAAGGAGGCCAAAATATTTGGTGATATACTAATTTGTAATGTCTAAATGTATTTTTGTGACACGAAAGAGGTCATGTTGTTACTGCAGGGCAAAAATAGTCCATTTCGCAAAATAGTAACTCTCCTAAATTTACTATTTTGCTAAATATGTTTTAATACGGTTCAAGAAATAAGGAGGCCAAAATCTTTGGTGATATACTAATTTGTAATGTCTAAATGTATTTTTGTGACACGAAAGAGGTCACGTTGTCACCGTAGGGTGAAAATAGTCCATTTTGCAAAATAGTGACTCTCTTAAATTTACTATTTTGCGAAATATGTTTTAATATGGTTCAAGAAATAAGGAGGCCAAAATATTTAGTGATATACTAATTTGTAATGTCTAAATGTATTTTTGTGTCACGAAAGAGGTAACGTTGTCACCGCCGGGTGAAAATAGTCCATTTCGCTAAATAGTAACTCTTCTTGAATTACTACTTTGCAAAATGAATGTAAATCATTCATGTTAATGAACGATTAATCCAAATTCTTGTTAAAGATATCTTTTCCCTATTAGAAAATATATCTGAATTATTCCTTTAATTTTGTTCTACCTCACCTGCTTTCGTTTCGATTCGTTTCGCAAAATAGTATAAGCCTAAAACCACAAGTTTATTACAGAGAATATGTTAAGAACTCCTACTAAAATCATGTAAGATATTTATACTCCTAATTTATGTAGTTAGGTAGGAACTAGTATGATTGACAACTCCTTGGAAGTAGAATCTCGGAATATACTGATCACTGATTTAATTATTTGTTCATTGTTATCTTTCAGATCTTTGACTACTTTTCTTATGAGCATTTTTATGTAATTTATTGTAAATTCTGGGAGCTGGATTCTGATCATGACCTGCTGATTGATGAGAAAGACCTAATGAGACATAACAACCATGGTATGAGACACTCTTATAATGTGGCGATCAATTCTAAGCTTAAACATACCTCTCCCTTGGGCAACCCACGGGAATTTGACCATCATCCATGCCAGGGAGATGGGGAATTTGAACTTTTACCTGGCTGGGGTGGGAACTAGCAGAAAACACATGTTCCAATTTGAGATATAGAGGAGTTTAAAGGTTAAAAGTTGGCTTTCATGAGCAAATGGCTTAGAAGAAAATGATTGACATTGTAGAATGATGCTTACATGTCAAGTGAAAAACCAAACAGCAGCACCAAAATTTATACACACCTTAGCTAACTTCTACAACAATAATTAATCACACAACGATTTATTCAACAAACAATTTTGATTATGTGAGGCATATGAAGGCAACTTATGTCTATAAGGGGGGGGGGGGGGGGGATTGGGCAGAAATTTAACCAAACCAATCCTAAAAAGTTCAAATGCCCAGGGGATTGCCAGAGGCAGGGGGGGAAGTTAAAGCTTTAAATTGATTGACTCATAGCTATATTGATTTCATACAATTAAGTAAGCTTTCAGGACAAGTGCTCCCTTTAGCTAGAGCTTATTCCATTTGCTGTGGCATAAAGCAGCAAGGAGAATAACTATTACTTGTTGCTCTTGAATGGGATGATTCTCCTACAAATTTGTCACAAGTTTGTCAAGATTCATAAATTTAAAAGTCTGTGAAAGAGGTTCGCAGCATCCTTAAATTTGGATGATTTGAGATGGCTCTGAACCTAATCCACATTTTTTTTTTAATTTGCCAAAGGGGTTACCTGCAGTGGATGATATAAAGCATGAAAATTTAGGGTTTTTTTTTACTATTATGCAAATTGATGCACTGAAAAAAGGGACTTGCCAAAAAATCCCTATTGTAAAACAATGGTATGATACAGTGTGCAATGTGTGTCACAGGAAGTAATAGATGGTTACCATATTTTTTTGGAATGAACTAGTAGTTTGTATGGTAATTTTTTAGTTTGATTGATTAACAAGCCATGATATGTGAACTCAGATATATGTCTTGAGTCACAGATAATGTCAGTGATATTGTGCAAAGCTTGAGATGTGTTCTTTGGATATTTTGTGATGGAAAAAAAAAACACTTCTCCAAGTAATTATAGACAACTCATATTCAAGTCACTGTCATGGAAGATTTTATCTGTTATTGAAAATTTGATTATTTATTTTAATTTCATTGATTGCAATTTTCTATTTTTCCTGCAGCATTATCATCCAAAATAGTGAAAAGACTGTTCTCTGGGTGTGTCACACGGTAGGGATAAAATAATTAGGGTAATAAAAATATTACTGTAGGTTGACTTTTGTGGATGTACATTGAAGGAATCAATTCAAGACACAGCATAGTTTGAACACTGATGCTGACATGAATTTATTTCTAGTGAAAGTTGAATGGACCATATTTTTGTGAAGGAAGTCCTACTGAAAAACGTAGTCTATTTAGCTTTTAGTGCAACAGCATGATTCCCTGAAAAAAATTGAATTTGAAATGCTCTGAGATATGATTTCTAGCATTGTGGGACATTTATGGGTAACCTTTTTTTTAGCCAGACACCGATGTTATTATCAGTTCAAAATACATATTTTCTGTCTTCAATGTAATTCACAAAGTAGCTGGCACAAAATGGTTTGAAAACTGGCAAGTTTCCTCTGCCCATCTGCAATGACACTCAACAACAACCTTGCAATTTTTCAACTGTAGTTAACATGCACCAAGGTGAATGAAGAAAAATTCAAGATACTACTTAGTTTTAATAAGCTGAAAAGCAAAAAAAAATAAATGAAGGGAAATGATTTAAAATTTTATGTTGAGGGAAAGTTGAATTGATGGTGTTTGGTGAAGGATGTTCCACTGAAAAAAGAAGTCTTAGACTTGGTACCTTATTCTCAACACAACTATTGTACTGACAGCAGTTATTTTTTGTGCATCTTGTATTGTGCTGATGTAGAGGTCCCACTTACATGGAGGGCAAGATGACTTATCCAGAGTTTGTTTGGTTTCTTCTTTCTGAAGAGGACAAGAAACATCCAAGAAGGTGAATATATGTGCCTTTCATTTTTATCTTTTTACAATAAATAAGATATAGTTGGAAGCTGCATGGTAGAACCACCTTGCTTTGTGATGGTTAGTGGAAATTTGCCTCATCACAAACAAAGTTGAGCATTCACTGTGCCTCTGTGAGCCACAGTAAGCTATGTTGGCCCCACATTTTCAGTAACTCCTTCCAGTCATATTTGCAAGAGGGTACAGGAAAACTGGTGGCAAAAGAAAGTGAAAACATTTCTCGCAGTGGAGAAATCATAAACAAAGTTGAGAATTCAATTTGCCTTTGTGAGCCACAGTAAGCTATGCTGGCCGTACATTTTCAGTAACTCGTTCCAGTCATATCTGCAAGAGGGTACAGGAAAACTGGTGGCAAAAGAAAGTGAAAACATTTCTCGTGGGGTCGGGAGTTTCGTATGATGTGGAGGGAAGTTTTTAGCTTCCTTTAAAGCTTGGTTTCAGTTAGTTCCTTCTTGAGGAGGGTAGGCTAGGAAGGAAAGAAGCCAGGTATATGCTGATCAAGAGCTTTGGAGTGTTCGTCATTTTATGCCTTTTCTCTCCACAGTATTGAGTACTGGTTTCGCTGTATGGATTTAGATGGAGATGGTGTACTGTCCATGTATGAGTTGGAGTATTTTTATACTGAACAAATTTCCAAAATGGATGTCCTGGGCATAGAGACAATGCTGTTTGAAGACTGCCTATGTCAGGTTTGTCGACTTTTAATAAAAAAATAAACTATGTAGTTGGATTAGAATCCATTTGCAGCTACTGAGTGAGTTTTGAGCAAATCCCGTCCTCAGAGACCCAGGGGCTGTGACTCCTGCTCTCTTTCCCCCCCCCCCCCCTCCTTTTTTTTCCCGGCTTGAAATAGACTCACAGCCCATGGGTCTTCAAGAATGAGCCATTCTGAACAAGTAATAAAAAAATTAACGCAACATGGCAATGGGCTTTCCTTGTTTGCAATATATATATGATTGAATATATTTGTGAAGTCTTCGTCTTATGAACGAGGCTTAGAATTTGACACAAGTCTAGGTCCCCAGTGCAGTTTTTCCAGAACTGGGGAAATGTCAGAGTAAATGTAACTTGAATAAACGGGGTAAGTTTCTAAAGAAACTGTCAGTGGTGCTGCCTCTGTGGGGAAGTATAACAAGGTAATAAGTATTATCAACTGAGTTGATAACGCCAATTGGCCAATCTCATCCTCTCACCGTAAAGAGTTTAAAACTGACGTTTCGAGTGTTTGCCCTTCGTTGGAGCGAAAATTCTTCCTTTATTACCTGTTAATACATGTAACTTGGATTGGGGAATGCTAGATAGAGATTATGACATTCGCTGTTATGGGGATGTGACTGTGGCAGAGGTGACAGTGATGATGATGATGATGAAATGCGACAATGACTATTACAATTAAGTTTATTTATTTACAGTCTGTAATGTTTTTTTCCTTGTCTTCTTTCTCAGATGTTGGACATGGTGAAGCCTAAAACTCCAGGTACGATCGCTCTCTTAAAACACTAAAAACAACTCCAAAATTACACTTACTATTCTGTATTTAAGGAACCACCAACTTAAACTTTTTGTTGGAGCTGTTTTTACATTTTTTAAAAATCACTGGATCATAACATATATTTCTACAGGATGCGTAACGCTGAGTGACCTAAAGAATTGTAAACTGGCCTACATTTTCTTCAACACATTCTTCAACTTGGATAAATATCTGGAATACGAACAGAGAGATCCTTTTGCTGCAGCGAGGGTAAGAAGTTCATGTCTATATTACTGTTAGGGTCATGCAATTGAGAAATATCGATCCCATATCATTGTTTAAGTCACCGTATTCCTTGAATAAGCGTCCTGGCGCTTTTATAAAAAAGGCTAAAAGGAAAAGGGGGTAGGGGGTGGGGGGTGGGGGGTAGGGGGTGCGTAGGAATACGCCTAGTCGAGGTGGGCGCTTATTATTCTCCTGTATTGATTCCTTTGTAGTTAAAGCTTAAAAGGTTATAAATAGTAGCAATAGAAACAGGTTGTACGTGTTTCTCTACTATTCAAGAAAGTGAGGGAAGAAGGGGCGCTTATTCGAGGGGGGGAAGGAGGGGGAGAGGGAAAGGCACTTGTTTGAAATTATCCCCTTTCGGGTGGGCGCTTGCTCGGAAGAAGGCGCGTTTCAGAGCGTAGGCGCCCATTAGAGCGTGAGCGCTTATTAGAGCGTGGATGCTCATCAGAGCGTGGGTGCTTATTAGAGCGTGGACGCTCATTAGTGTGTGGGTGCTTTTTAGAGCGTGAGTACTTATAAGAGCGTGGGCGCTCATTAGAGCGTGGACGCTCAGTGGAGCTTGGGCGCACATTAGAGCGTGGGTGCTTATAGGAGCGTGCGTGCTTATTAGAGCGTGCGTGCTTATTAGAGTGTGGGTAATTATAAGAGCGTGGGTTAGCTTATAAGAGCGTGAGCGCTCACCAGAGCGTGGACGCTCAAAAGAGCGTGGGTACTTATTAGAACGTGGACGCTTTAAAGTAAGTCATTTGTTCATTAATTCGATCAAAAAATAAATTAATTATTCAGTACTAACATGACACTTAATTTGTAGGACTTGCAAGATGGCGATGTTAACGAAAGGTCAGACTGGGAGAGATATGCTCAAGAAGAATATGACTTACTGGTAGCTGAAGAAGGGGCCAATGAACAGACAGAAGGGTAAGGCCACATGATTTACGCGGTAGATTCTTGTGAGTTTTTGGCGCGGTTGCATGATAACCTTAGTCTGGTTTTAGTCATGATTGCCATCAGTCAAAAAAACAGCCATGAAACAATAACAAAAACCAACCAACTCTTAAAACCGCATTAATGCTAGGGAAAAGTTGGAAATTCAATTCTGAACAAGGGAAAATTGATTTTGAAGGAAAAGACAAGAAAATTTTTGTATTGGAAAATTCATCCCAGCAGCAACATCTTTTTTTCTTTTCTCAACTAGTTGCCTTTAATTTTTTTTTGCAGCTTATACGAAGATGACTTTGACGAAGACGAAGATCTGGCCGAAGGAGATATCATGGCGCTGAAAGGACTTGAAAACGACGATGATCTTGGTACGGGAAACAACAATAAAAATAAACCCTGGACAATGGTCACTGGAATAGATGATGACGTGGATGATGATGATGATGACGATGACTTTTATTGAGTAAACTACGTTTACAAAGAAGAGTCCGACAAAAAGAGAGTTCTCTTAGATTCGGTCGAAGCTGTCCGAAGCGCTTCCCTGAGAGGGGCCTTGGGGCATCATTTTGCTCGAAATGGTAAATGGGCCCAATTCCTAGTACATAACTAGTAGGCAGTTGTTAAACGAAGAAGGACGTGCTCCGACGGTTGTCCCTGTTAAAATAACGTTTTCATCGGTAACAGAATAGGTGAGTTACTTAGGAATTCGAAGGGCCCATTAAGGTACACTGTGGTGACCGCGGAACGTGTCCCCTTAAAGATGTCACCTTCCTTAATGTGTTGAGGGCCACAGAGCCGTGACCTCTCCAAAGAAGTTTCCTACGGTCCTAGAGTGTGAGGTTCAATTTTAGTATTCAATGGTATTGTTTTGAGGTTTATTCTTGTAAGTAAATGAAGCTCTGAAATTTGTGTGGCATAGGTAGAAGGGAATTTTGTGAGCTTGGCGGTGTATCTAGAGTTTATAGATCTGTTTGTACTAACGAGAAAGTAATTAAAAAAGTATCAATCGATTTTAAGAGATTTGAGATGAATGTTGTTTGGAACTAACTCAATTTCCTTTTAAAATTATTGCCAAATTTCATTTAGGTTACGTCTGTGAAGAAAACCACAGTTGTGAATTCGAGACTTCATTTCCAAGAAAATGTGTCGAAATTCAAAAGCCTTTGAGAGCATACGAGCCTTCGTGCAAAGAATTAACCATGACTTTTAAATTACCTGAAAGGATCATTACTAGTACAAGACCGCCTCTCTCTCTCCCCCTTCCTCCCACCATCATTCGAAAAATAGGGTATGAAGTAGTGAAACCTCGCTACGAAACAAATTCCCCCTGTTCCTCACCCCCTCAGATTCTGTCAAGATTGTATCTCTTCCTCTCTCCCCCCCCCCCCCCTCCACATCATTAAATGAACAAATACACATCTGAACGCGATTTTCATCGGTGGCATTTTTTTTTTATTTATAAAACATTTGGAGGTGACATTTACAGGTTACCAACATGCCATTATTTACATTTATAACGAAGGTATAAATGAAAGAGTAAATTAGTGTTTTCATGAAGTAAATTTTTAAAAAAATTAGGTACGGACTGAAAATATCATCAAAATTTATTTCAATGTATAATGGTAACTGATAAGGAAATATCAAACCAATGGGATGATGTCTTAAAATTCTCTGAATGTCATAAAAAGGACTGGAGTAGTGAGAATTGATATATTGACGCGAGAGACAGGGAAACATACCGATTAATCTAGGAAAAGTCACAGATAGAGTTCGTAGAGTACAAAAGTAAGATCGAGTATGGCCGAGGATGAATTGTGAAGAGATTGTAGGAAGATTTGAAGAGGATGTTAAGTAAGGATTATTAGTTTTGCAAAACCATCATCACCTTGAAAAAGAGACCACATAACTGTACAATGAGATAGAAAAACACAAAGCCATGATGAACGAGGAAGGAGCAAGGATAACCAATCATTAAAAAGATTAAAATGGATTTCAGATGAACTTAAAACGTAAAAGCTAACCTTAAAGTTAGTTTAGTTTTTCGGAGAGAGACAAATCGTGACGTGACAATAAAACCAGCGGATTAATGTCAGTATCTGAACAACTGCATACCTACCCCTCCTAAAAACAACAGTCGACTGATAGCAAGTAAGGGTGGATATTAGGTTAAGGGAGGAATAGGTGCGAAGTTGCTTAGACACTGATATCGATCTAACTCGGCTATAAAATGATACTAATAAATGGGTAAATTATGATATTAATATGTGATTAATATATAACGAGCGCTTACGATGGCTCTCATTGGCTAACTGAAGATATATTTTAAAACATTTTATATATATTTTGATCATTTTGACTGCATTTATTGATATCATGGTCCTGCATGCTTCGCAACTCATGTTTGGTTTGTCACGCAAAGCGATTTCTCGCTGAGAAGGCATTGCGTGACGTGTTTAAACAATGGCCGCAGAGGCTTTTGATAGAACTACTGTGTTAACGTGGCCTAATGTTCACTGAGCTAATTTCTTTTCCTCAGCTGTTAAGCAAGATGGAATCTTAAGCAAAAATAATATATTTTCAGAAAATTAATCATCGAAGGCGCTTGGTGAAGCCATTTCCAACAAAACCCATGCTTAAGGGAAAGCTGTTTTTAGAATATAATAGTTTTCCGATTGTTTTAAATGGATAAAAATGGGAGATATGATACATATTTTGGCATGTAAAAACACTTTAAAAAGATCACTTTGCCTACACTATGGCCAGCTATATCAGTTTCATTTATCGCTCAGGCTTGCACAGCCCTGCGTGACAAAATTATCTTTGCTAACCATAACTGTCACTTTGTATAACCTTGCGTGAAAAATTCATCAAAATAGCCCAGCCCCCTTAAATAAGAAAAATAACGTTAACTTGTAACGTTTCAACAAATAAACTGAAACTTTTCTGATGCGTATGTATTTTCGTTTCTTATCATTCTGATCAACAACCCCCTGGAATTCCCAAAACTTTCAAATTTCTGCCTTAAAAAAAGACGACCACCGAACCGAAGAAACAAGCAGAGTAAAAAGCTTATCAATAACCCTTTTTTGTGCACAAAAACTCCAACATTCCCCGACATAATTGCACAAAAAAGTGCCTAAGACTTCACACCTAGCATATCGAAGGTTAAATATGGCACGGTCCGAGGGAAAAGTTCGTAACAAAACGGTAGTCTCAATGAGCTAACAGGCAATCTTCAAATGGCCAAAAAATTCCTCGAAGGGCATTAAAGGAAAATTAACGCCGCCATCATTTTACTTTCGGTGAATTGTCCCTCTTCAAACCTGTTTCTAGTTTTCTTAACGTGAACAAAACAATTACATGCTAAGAACTATAGTTATCCATTCACATCGGTAAACCTGCCTATGTGGTTGCTTGAATAGCGACTTTTAAACCGGACCAGTATAAAATGTTTTAATTCAAAGGGGATTGAATGGATAGATTGGTTATTCCTTGGTTTAGACCCTTCGTGCTGCATTATGAATGGATGCTACGATAAAATTTTCGCATTTCTCACAAGGGCATGTTATCAAATTGTGAAACCCCAATTCAATTGCATGCGATCTCTCTAAACAGATGGTGTTGGTATGATCTTAAAAACTCTGTCCCGCTGCATTGCCTTGACCGGGATAATACCCGTAACCCTCGGGATACGTCCACTGGTTTCCCGTAACGTTACCTTCCTGTGTTCTATTCCCGTAGAAGTTTGCATTCAGCGAATTACCCGAGGGATAAGGGGGAGGTGGCTGTTGAGGGGTAGCAGGAAAAAACTTAGAATCCGAGAAATTTCCACTCTGTTGTGGTACAACATAATTGTTCTGCAAGTTAGAATTCCCTTGAAATTGTTGATTATAGTTACCGTACTGACTTGAATTCGTAAACCTGGCCGCAGCGGGGTAGGGTGGCGGTAAAGTCTGGTTACCTGGGGGACTACTGACGGGAGATGGCGTCCCTCCAGGTGTAGAATAGTTGTACATGCTATTAAAGTTGTTCTGGCCTGTCCAAAACGAGCCCGCGATATTCTGCGTTGGACTTTTCAGGGCACCAAAACCTCCTCCGACGCCATTTGCTGTTGTGTTACTTCCACCAAAATTTGGCCCTCCGAAGTTGGCACCTACAGCAGTACCTACGTTGTTGAGTCCACCTGCGTAAGTCTCTCCGAAATTTGTCCCGGACATATTCTGCCCTCTTAAATTTGTTCCAGGGTAGTTCACGTTTGAACTTGAATAACCAGGTGCCGTTGGATTGGGACCCGACATATTAGGTCCACCCAAATTTGTCCTTATATTTGGAGCTCCAACTCCCTGGGCCCCTGGAAAAGAGGGCCCGCCCGGAGACATCCCTGGTACATTACTGGGAGAAATATTTCTAGTTCCCGAGCCGTTTCCTGCAAAGTTATTTCCAGTGAGGGTTGACGTTCCTAAATTGACGTTTCCGAAATTGGGGCCAACATAATTTGGGGCCTGTTTTGTAGGGAACTGTGGCTTAAACATTTCAAAGTTTGGTGGGTTAGGAAATATGCCTTCAGGAGGGTAGCTGGAGGGATTCCTGTGTTTGTTGACGTCGGCCAAAGGCTGGGTACGAGCAACTGGCGCCACAGATGCAATCCTCGAGTGTGGATGGATCTTGTTGCCATGGAGCGCGTGAGCAGGTGGAATATTAACAGCCCCAACTTCTGCTTCGCTCCCTGAGCTCGCAACGTTTGTTTTTACGGCCTCCCCTCCGTTTACATTCGTCTTTAGTCGCTCATTGTCCGACTTCTTATCGTCCTTTCGATTTCCTTTCGATTCTGAAGTTACAGCTTTCTCCTTTGAACTACCCTCATTGTCACGTTCATTTCCTTTCTTACCTTCGGTTCTCGTTGAATCCTCTCCGTCTTTGCTATCATTATCATCATCGTCTTCATCAATAATCCTTCGAGTCCTTCGAAGCCCAGTAAGCGCCTCGGATTTCCTCCGAACATCCTCATCCGAGTTGCCTTCGTACTCGTATCCGCTCGTCGGAGACTCCGAGCCGCTTTCGTAATCAAGATCCATCAGTCGACGAGATCTTCGGGTGTTCCGCTGATGTAACCGCTCTAGGTTTCCGGACTCGTAAGCCGGTTTGGAGAACAGCAAATGTTTTTCCTCTCCATTAACTTCCTCTCCTTTGAATCTCTTTTTGTCGTTCTCGACGGCCGATGTGATATCGTCCTCGAATTCTTTAAAAGTGTAGTCGACGTTTTTTCTCGAGCGACCAGACCGTCTGATTCCTAGATCTTCTTCGTCGTCTGATGTTCTCTATGATGATGAAAAATAAAACAAAAATGTAAATATACACCTCCTACTAACCCAGTACGAAGTTCGTACCGTGAGAAACGGAGAACAACAGTGACCAACGCAAAAGCAGTTCCAAATAGTAAATTTAAAAAGTGTGTTTGAACACAAATTTAAAGTTAAAGGATTTTTCCATTTATTTCCCTTTCAAGGTCTGGTCATTATTTATCCTCCCAGGTGGGGAGAAGAGGGGGCCGGTAGGAGTATTTTGACGATAAATTTGCCTGACTCTCCCTAAGGCTTTGAAAAGTCCTATAATCCCCCCCTTACTGGCAGCAGACTCTGCGACGACTTAAAGTCATGTCCCCCCCCTCCCCACCACCTTAACGAGTAAATAGTGACTGGTACTAAAAACAAGAGAAATTGGCGACAGACACAGTTTTATATTTTAGCAGGCTGTGTAACAGAGTACATCCCACATAGTCGACCATACAACGCACGGAGTAAGCCAATAATACATCGATGATTAGATTTAAAAAAATAAATGATTCATAAGTGTAACAGAATCGTTTGTAGGGGTAATAGAATTGAATAAAAGCACAACTAAGGAGTGTGAAATGTTGCAAAAAAAAAATCTAAAATTAAAACACGACACAAAACGGCAGGCGTAAGTAAAAAGCCAACGTAAAATCTTTTAGCAAACAAAAAAAGTATCCTAAATATTTCTTTTTTTCTTTGTGGGCTTAACCCTTAAACTCCCATGAGTGACCAAGACAGAATTTCTCCTTACTATATCTATACAATATCATGCAGACAAGTGACGAGAATAAAGAAAAATATCAATTATGGGAATATTAATTGATCAGATACCAGATTCTCCAAACTAACATAATGAGAATTGTTTGGCAGACAGTAAGGAGAATTACTAATGAGATCTTAGGAGTTAAAGGGTTAAATAATACGGTAAAGGCGAAGGGTGAAGCCGTT
The DNA here is from genome assembly GCF_964200805.1 of Pocillopora damicornis. Taxonomy (NCBI): domain Eukaryota; kingdom Metazoa; phylum Cnidaria; class Anthozoa; order Scleractinia; family Pocilloporidae; genus Pocillopora; species Pocillopora damicornis. The sequence goes on from NC_142675.1 coordinate 6,470,253, forward strand.
TTAGGCAACACATCACAGAATAATTAAATTGTGTTAACATGACAATGAAGACACTCAGAATTCTGTTGGACTAACTTTCAACAAATCTCTTAAAAAAAAAGCAACAACAACAACAACGACAAAATATAAACAAACAAAATTAACAAGAAGGTAAATAAACATGTAAACAAAAAGATAATTTAGAAAGTGAAGGAAAAAATCTATCAAATACCTGTAAGATGTTGTTCAGATCAATACCAGCAAAACCCAACCTAAAAAACACATAAAAATAACTGTTTACCATATGCAAAACTACGCATGCGTACTAGATAGAAACCAAATGCGCTCCTATCGCCCTTGTTTATAACGAAACGTGATGATGAAACGAGATGTGGCACATTTGGTAACTAAAAATCATTATTTTCCCACAATAAAGGGAAATATTTTCAATTTTTCCCGACAACAACCACCACAATGATGGCAGACAACTACGTAGTAAGAATTTGCAGCACGCCTTTATATTCTTGATCATAAGCACACAGCCTTTGACCTGCCACACATGACCACTGAATCAATAGTGGAACATGTGCCACTCAAACGGCTCAGAGCAACTCCAGTTTAATGAAACAGTTGTTCTCCTTCGTGGACATCTGTGCCGACGACTGGAGACACGACTTAAATAGAACTCTAAAACCGAAATCAATAATTTGGAAAGTGTAAACATCGTACTACATGTCGTTATCTAATTAGTAACGTCACTCGCAGCCTAATCCGTGATGGATAGCGTGCGGATGGTAACAAAATTAATAAAATCTTGGGCTTGTCTGGTTGTTAAGTTTTGAACCACAACTAGATTGATACGAAAATAGGTAGATTATTCGCCATCGATCTCTCGGCGCTATCGGCTGAGTTCAGCCTCAAATTAAACAATTATCGGAAAAGGTTTCTTTGATATCCGGAAAAATAAAGGTGGAGGTACCCTTACTGAGACCTTGATTATACTGGCTATCACAAAAACCGAATCAAATAATTATTTTATTATATACTGAAGGAAAAAATTGGCCGCGATAGTAGGTGGAACTGATAATTTATTCTGGAAACTGGATTTTGTAGCTAGGCAGAAAATCGCACAGGGATAATAGAAACAAAATGAAATAACGACGACTGATTCAAAGTTAATATCTCTAAATTTATTTATTTCAAAATAATTTAATTACGCTTCATAAAAATCTCCCAAAAGGAAACATACAAAATAGTACAATTCTTAGACAATTACAATTCCCTTTTTAAATTCATCTTTCATATATATATCTACAGTATTAAACATACTTTTAACCACTCCTTAAAGAAGTGCCAATTATTTTTGGCCGTTTTTTTTTTTCTGAATTCAGATATCAAATTTTTCTTCTTTGAAGAGAAAAAAAAAATTGAAGATTTTTTTAAGATTAATAATCTAATCAACTGCTCCTCCTCTTTGAATCGATGTTGTGCAGGTTTAAGTTTCTACATACTTTAGGGATTCTACTCACATTTATGCCACAAAGAATTGATTTCAATTCAGAATTAATCCAATTTTATATCTTCTTTTGTAACCGAAATTATATTAACCCTTAGACTTCTAATAGAATGGTTCCTAATTTCTTATTACAATATCACCCCTGAATCAAACATTAACGTTAGGAGAATAAACGAAATGATCACCAAATAAAAAAGCTCTTGATTGCTTTCCTCCTTAAACGTTTGTAATTTAGGAAAGCTTGTGATCCGTTATGCAAAGATAGCTGGTGGAGTGGAGACCACGAGAAATTTTGACAAACAAGCAAAACACTTAAAAAGGGCAATTTTTTTTTTTTTTGTCTTAACCACATTACGAAGTTTGGTGTAGGCATGGCGATGCGTATGATTAAAGCAAAATGGTTTTTAACCCTTTAACTCCTGGGAGTGACTGGTATATAATTTCTCCTTACAGTGTCAGTACTGAATCAATGTCAAAAGTCATGAGAATTGAGAAAGTGATCCTCAACTAAAGAAGCTCTTGATCGTTAAACAAATTCTCCTTGTCAGAACCTTAGGAAATGATTAGAGCACAGTATGGAGAAAGTGCATATTGATGTTGGGGTGTGTAAAGGGGTAACTCTCAAAATGACGTAGTATTCACACCTTCATCAACAATAAACGGACAATAGACTTTACTCTTCAGGTGACGTTGGAAGGAAAACTGCAGGTTTGGATTACGATTATGAAATCCTGAGCATTAGAAGAAATTTGGCCTGCAGAACAAAAACGAATTCTCGTCTTAATACCAAACTGAAAGAGACCCTCGCTAGCTGCAGACAACAAGGCACAAATCAACGGTAAAATCCAGAGTCAATGTCTCTATTGAACTAATTCTTTTACGGTGTTGTTAAGATATAGCTTTCCTAATGTAACGCATACCATATCAAGGCAAAAATTGTCAAATTTTCATCGCACTTTTGCACACGATTCCAATCATTTAGATGATGAACGAAACTCGACTGTTACTCCTCCAAGAAGGTCTGTCTCATGTTACACCAGATGGCAATGCAACAACGATGCAAAAATCTCCTTTTTCCTAATAAACTATCAAGGCGAGAATCATTTTTTGTGATTGTGACCAGCAATTTGACGAGCAGACGAACACGGATGACGCAACGGGGATAGCGGTCGTCATCCACCGATGTGGCTCTTGTGAAGCTCTTGTTCAGGGTTAGGAGAAGTTAATGACACTTTGCTCCCTTGATACATTTATTCCGTTCAATCATTAATCGTTTCCATGTTCGGTCGCTTCATCATTCGTACGAATGTTCGTTAGTTCATTCGTACGTTCGTCGGGTCGTTCGTTCGGTCTTCGTACGTCCGCTCGATTGTTCGTTCGCAGCTTCGTTGTTTCATATGTTCTTTCAATCTTCGTTCGCTCGATCGTTCGTTCGATGATTCGTTGATTCATTTTGCTCGTTCCTCGGCTCGTTCGTTCGGTCTTCGTTCGCTGAACCCTTCATTCTATGGGTTCGTAGGTTAATTTACTCGTTCGTTCTTCGTTAGCTCGCTAGATCATTCAAGGTAGATTCGTCCCTTCGTTTTTTCTTACATTCGCTATTCCATTTGTTCGTTTTACACGTTCATTCGTTAAAAGTCACGAAAACTATAAGGTAGAAGCATATGTAAAAAGTGAAAGAAACGCAAGAATGTCACCTTTTTGCTTGTCTCTGTCTCAACTTTAGCCTGGCAGCTAACCTTGTCTTCTTCTCCTTTAGAATATCCAACAATGCTAACTGAAAAAAAAGCAAAATTACAGTAATTAAACTCTTCTCATAAACCTTCGAAGGACATTTGAAATCCCAAGAACATCCCAAGTTTATGACAGCGATTGATATACAAGTCGCTTTTATTAGATGGATTTCCAAAAAATTTAGAGTGAATTCCTTTTGGATCTAAACATTTCTTGTTCTTCTTCTGGAGCAGTAATTTATAACTACGCTTAATGGCGCGCGCACATATTTGCGTTTGGTATGACGCGACTAAAGGAGTAAATTCTCTACCTAGAGGGAAGCCCCCCTCCCCCTCCCCGAAAAAAACAAGGAGACGATCCTTGCCGAAGCAGACTGTTGGCATCCTCCACCTTGAAAAAGGTTTTGCTAAGTTAGCGCTTGGTAACGTGTTTAGGCCTCAGACTATCAAAATAGAACTTGGACGAAGAAAGGAAGGTAGATACTGCCAGATTGAGTGAAAAAGAAAACGTTCCCCTCGGTATAAGGATAAGATGAAATTAAAAAATTAAGCGCTCGCATTTAATTTTAGAGCGACAAACCAAGCGTAACCATATCGGCCAATGAGGCTAAGAAAATAACACCACAAGCCAATGAAAATTTGAAGTAAACACGAGTCACTTCAAGCGCGGGAAAACACGAGTCACCAAATCGTGATTAGCTCGCTCTTTACATTCTTATTGGTTGCAAAAACTGGCACGAAATTGCTGGAGCTATCGTAAAGTATTGTAAGGCAAGACCAATGCATTTGATTACTTCGGACTCTGCGCTGAAAATTGCTTTCACATGGGCGTTTCCCCAGATAAAATTTAACACTCTAAAGAGAATCTATAATGGTTTAAGGGAAAACGGACTCTTCAAATTTACTCCACCTGTTGACAGAAAGGGCAGAACCAGTCTCCCTGGGGCACGGTCAGCAGAGGAGGACGAAGGCAAGCGGTGTGGTACGCAGCATCGCACTTATCGCAAAGTAAAATCTGTAACAAAATAAAACAAAAATTAGTAACAAGCCTCTGGTCGAGGTAACGACAATATAGTCATGATTTTCAAGCTGTATATCCTGGACGAGGTAAAATGTATCTTTCCTTCTGATCTTTATCATATCTATAAGTTACCACGAGCGCTGTGCAGCAGAGGGCAGCCCGCCATAACTTAAAGCGGTTTTCGGTTACCAAACTCTGCTCCTCAGGTGGGCAATACAAGTTAAAATGTTTATTTTTTATGAGCTGTGCTCAAACGTGTTGAAAGTTTAGCAACGATTTAGAACCAACTACCGTCCCTTTAAATTTCTTTTTACTTAACTCTCTATACCCGAATATCAGTATTTATATCCTCCACACTGTTCTCTATACATTTATTAAGGAGCTGACAAGGAGAATTTGTCTAACAATCAAGATTTTCTTGAGTTGGTGATCACTTCCTTTATTCTCATGACATTAATGTGTAATTCAGTGGTGATACTGTGAGGAGAAATTAGATATTAGTCACTCTTAGGGCATTGAAGGGTTAAGGGTTTAGCCTCAGTGGTTAGCTTTTTCAACTCAATTTTTACAGAACAGTAAAATTTAAATGAACTCACCGAATCTGGTCTGACATTTGAAAAACATCTTGCACATGGATTGTCATCATCGTAGTCCTCCTCTTGTATTGATTCTTTCTTTTTGCCTACAGATGACAGCAAAAAGAGAGGGAATCGTGTTGTAGAGAAGTAACTTATAAAATATTTTTGCGAGGTTAGCTACACGTGTTTTTATTTTCAATTTCTTTTCAAACATTTCTATGGAACTCTACCCGTAATGTATATTTTTAGTGGAACATACAAAGATCTTGGAATGGAATATGCTTTTTGAGGGGAAAATGTTTATGTTAAAATGCTCCTAAGGTGAACTGTAATGAATATCATACACGTCCTGTTAACCCTTAAACTCCCAGAAGTGATAAATATGAAACTTCTCCCTATAATATTCATACATCATCCAGCAGAGGGCAAATGAGAATACCTAAACTTATCAGGTAGAAGTTGTTATCTAGATCTAATACCAAATTCCCCTTAATTATATGCCAGGAATTGTGTAAAAGCTGGAGGGGAGAATTAACAGTCAGATATTGGGAGTGAACGGGTTAAAATACTGCTTGAACCTTGGAAAAAGTGTATCTCGTGAGGGATAAAAAGAAAATCTGGCAAAGAAGGTAGAAAATTATTGTCGATATTTCCCTGTCTATTTTTTGTCATTAAATTATGCAGCTCAGACAGGGGTTACAAGAGGGCTTATCATATCTGACCTGGAACTGAAACTCTTAAAAATCTTTCCCAGTGTCCAATTTGCAGAACCAACATTGCAAAACAAGTTAAGCAGCAGTAAGAAGGCCTTTCTCAAAAGCACAGATCTCCATGAATCATTCATAATTTTATCAAAGATTTGCTAAGGCAATGAAAAAAAAAAAAAAAACCTTCCAACAGAACTTACTTTTTCTTCCTCTCTTTTTCCCAGGACTCTTTATTTCTCCTTTCTTTTTCATCTCTTCTCTTTTTGCAAGGGCTATTTCTTTGGGATTCACAACAGACTTGGTTTCCAAATATTCCACAATAGAAGCTAGTTCATCTGTCTCTCTGCAAAACAATTGAATACTTGTCATAATCAACAAAGCACGTTTCAAGTTTGTCACAATGTTCCAGTTGGATATTCAACAGTGGTAGAGCCAGAGGGAGGTTCGAGGAAGTACACACCTTTTGTTTCAAACCTGTGGCTCTCATCTCACATCAAAATTCTTGCAAAAACATGAGTGCCTGTTACTTGTCGTGTAAAAATTGTAAAAAAAAATTTCTTTGCTCTTTCCATCAAAGTTTGGACCCCCCTCCCCCCTTCCCCTGAAAGATTCTTGGATACATCCTTGCTCAACCAATCACAAGTGAGAAGCATCTCGTGCACTGCTGGAGAAAGCAAGGTGCCTTTGGTTGAGCAATTCAAACACTGCAACTCTAGCATTCTTCAAAAATAAACTTGAAAAATTCCTAATCAACAATGTTCACACCTATGTGCCTTGTTCATTGTTGCAAATTTGTACAAACTTTTGCTCGACTTATATCATGGTCCCATTTAATTTTTCTTGCCATACAAATTGGTGTATTTAACTTAGCTGATCATGCTTCCATGTAAAATTTTTTGTTGTACCGAGGCAAAAAAATTGAAAAACAAAGTAGGGCAAAATGTGGTCAGCTCCATATTTTTAAAGAGATGGAGAAGGAAGGTAATTTTTGAGCTGGGACACAATAAAAAGGGATTTTTGTTATAAGCATCGGATGAAGAAAAATCGGATTCAGTTGTCTACCTGGCTAACAATCTCCATGATTCACAGCTCACTTCATCTTCTTCTGTAGTGTAAAGCCTCACACCATTGGCACCATCCTATAATTTAAAAAATGCATTTCTAAAATAGCAAATTAAGTTTTGGCCACTATTCAGGCCAGTTAACCAGTTCCAAACTAAACTAGCCAATACTTTATGTAATATTGCATTAACATCAATCATTATTCCTACAAAATGGATTACAATGTATTACTAGCACCAATGTCTATGACCTTTTAAATCCACTTTAAACTTGTTGTTTAAAGGACAACACAAAACAAATGAAAGGATGAAAACAGAAATTCTCAGAACTAAACTTATGTGAAATGAGTAGAAGATAATATGAAGAATTGACATTGTGATCCAAATGTTATTAAAAATCTAAATGGTGCAGTTAGGTAAGGTATGTCACATGTATGCTCAGAGAGAAGATTAAGATTCATTCTTGATCATCAACATTGTGATATCAAGTCTGTGAAGTTGAAATACAGTTTTCATCACTGCATACATGTTTGCATATCTGCCAAAATGTCAATGTTATCTCACAAATCATTATTAAAAAAATCACCAAAAGCCACATAACAGCAGGGTTTTTCTTCTGACACGGTTCAAGAAATTTGCTTGAATTGTAAAAT